>NC_056727.1:1148079189-1148156689 GCF_019279795.1 Protopterus annectens
GCTTACACGGAGTTCAAGAGTAGTGTAAGCCTCCGTGTAAGCCTCCCGATTCAGGAACAGCCCAAATCTCCGTGTAAGAGACAGCTAACACGTCTCTTACACGGACTGGGCGTGGAAATGCTCAATACCTCATTTGCAGCTCAAAGATATGCAAATCAGGTATCTGAGCGATCCACGAAGCAGAAACCAGTCCGTGTAACGGACGTGTTAGCTGCAGAAATGTACTCAGCTGACAACTGAGTACATTTCTGCAAAATTAAAAACGGAGCTATGTCAGCTCCAAATAAAGGGTGCATTTGTTTTATTAAGCATGCCAATGGCCAAATATGTGGCCATTGGCATGAAAAAGTGTTGCAAAAATGTGTAATATAACTTTTTTTTTTTTCACGGGGTTTTGAGGTTTAACTGCAGCGCACACCCGTGCAAACAGGGTGCGCTACCTAAAACTAAAAACCGAAGCTTATAAGCCCACAATTGTGGGATTTATGTATTACATGTAATGTCAATGGAGGGACTTGCAGACCAAAAACAATATGGCCTCCGTTTAGTGGTTGTCAAGGGGGGGAAGCTCCGTGTAAGACATGTAACTAGTCATTACTAGGCAATCCTATGTAAATGAGGGTTACAATACTGAATCACACTGCCACATAGGTAATGAGCACTTTCTGAGTAGTGTAAGAGTTAGAGAAGGGGGAGGAACAGAGTAAGAGGTAGGTGACATCACAGGGGGGGAAGGATAGATACAAATGTACCAGATTGGAGGGCAATGTAAGGTGAAAGATGACAGACAGACTTCAGGGAGGGAGGTGTGTCCCAAAAGAACACTAGGAAAGTCAAGAAATTGAATGTTTACGCTATCCCTACACTCAAAGTTTCTTGATATACGTGCATGCGCGCGTGTGCACGCGTGTAAGGCAGGTTCAACATGTGAGAGCGTGTTGCAAACCGTTTACAACGGTTTGCGCGGGTGTGCACGTGTTTAAGGCAGTGTGCGCGCGTTTTAACATGAATCAGCCTAGTTCACACCGTGTAAGGATGTGTGCGCGCGTGTAACACCGTGTAGAGATGTGTGCACGCGTTTAAGTGACTGTGAGCGTGTTTAAGCTGGTGTGCACTTTGCTCCCCCTCAGGAAACAGAGAGGAAACAGGAAACAACTAAATTACACAGAAACTGCCAGAGGATACTGCTGCAGTTAATTGTTGGAAACAATTGGAAGCAGGCAATTATGCAGGCAGACTAGAAGCCCAACCCAGCACTTAAAACACTGCAAAGAGCAGTGCAGGGTGTTTCTCACAAGAGATACTGCAAGAAAGTAAGCTGTCAGAATTGAAAACTGAAAAAGCTGAACTCAGAGCAGAAATGCTAGGGGCTGCCATAGCTGTTATAATCAGGCAAAGGCGAATTGCTGAGGGTGGTGTCAATGCAGATGCTGACAGACAACCCAGAGTGACAGAAGAGTATACAGGCCCAGGGTCACCTACCATGGGTTACATGAGCTGGAGATAGTAGAGCGCTACAGAGTGGACAGAGACCTTCTGCAGCAGATTGTTGAGCTGTGCAGGGTCACATCTCACACACAGAACCAACAGAGGGAAACCCATCCCAGTGGAAACCAAGGTATGTGTTGTCCTAAGAATACTAGCAACAGGTACATTCCAGAGACTAACTGGTGATATGATGGGGATATCACAGGCATCAGCCTCCAGGGTACTGCACTAGTTCCTGGATGCCATGTCAGCACATGTCGGTGATCATATATATGTCCCTAATGACCGTGAGGTTGTGGCCAGCAATATGCGTCTCTTCCAGCAAATAGCGGGATACCCTGAGGTGCTGGGTGCAATAGACTGCACGCACGTACGCATTAAAGCACCAGCTGGTGAGCGGGGTAGAGTCTACATTAACTGCAAGGGATACCCCTCCATCAACTGCCAGGTTGTGTGTGATGCCCAGGGCATAATAATGAATGTGTGTGCTGGCTGCCCTGGGAGCTACCACGATTCCCACATCTGGCATCTGACGCAGCTGTACCAATCATTTGCCAGTGGGGACTTCCCACACGGACACCTAGTGGGGGATGCAGGTTATGCACTTGAGCCGTGGCTGATGACACCCATCAGAAATGCACACACACCTGAACAGGAACGCCATAATGAGGCACACGCACAAACACGTAATGTCATAGAGCGTGTGTTTGGGCTGCTCAAGTCACGGTTCCGGTGTCTGGACACATCTGGTGGAGCCTTGCAGTACACACCAACTACATGTACCCAAATGGTCATGATATGTGCTATGCTACATAATATGATCCTGCGGAAACAGCTGCAGCAGGACCAGCACAGGGCTGGGCCTAACATCCCCCCACCATTGCCAAGGCCACCACAGGCAGAGGGTGACTCGGAGGAGGAACAACCTGACCTTGTCCCAGTAGGCAGAAGGAGGCATGCCCAGTATGCCCTTGCCTTGGCAAAGAGGCAACGCATAGCACATACACTTGGTCAGTAGGAACACTGGGACTGATACCCGCTCTGACTCACTCATATAGTAACAGGGATGCCTAACATGACACAACCTGCTTCCAAACATGTACAGGGAGTGTAGTATGTGCATCCGACAGAGGCAGCCCTGCAGCACCACCTGAGGCATGAATGCCATGTGTTAAGTAATGTAATGCCATGTACCATATGCACACCTGAGGACCCGACTAACATCCACCCTCACCAATCATAAACCACAAAAAACACAATCCTACCTCATAGGTACCACAAGCGATAGTAACCTAGATGTAATGCTACCCAATGCCAGAAGTATAAATGCGTGCAGTGTAAACGCACACAGTATAGAGAATGTAGATACCAGTGCTGTAATAGAAAACAGGGTCAAAGCCCACATCAGCACCCTGACACTACCAAGTCACACTTCTGTCCTAATAGCAGGAACTGCCCCAGGCCTACTCTGGCAACGTGAGTGCCAAATGAAATATTACTGTCAACCTGGGTGCCCAGGACCCTGATAACCTCTTCTGTGCTTAGAGGATTGCCACCTAGATGGGAACTAGGGGTAACCCTGTTGTTCCCGAAGGGTATGACTATGCATTGTTTAGCGTTTAACGTAAGGCCATGGCTCTGGCACCAGTTATATGTGTCTATGAGACCCTTCTGAAGGATGTCTGTGTCAGATGGGTTTCCAACTATGGTTCGCAGTTTGCAGTCATCTTCAAACTTTGTCAGCCATAATCCTCCTGTGTTTGCTCGTACTTCTGAAAAGTAGATGCTGAACAAATGTGGGCCCAGGACTGAGCCCTGTGGGACACCACTTGTGACAGCTCTGGAGTGTGACATGGCACCAGCAACTTTGACCCTGTGTGTTCTGTCACTTAGCCAGTTTGCAACCCATGCTGTGATGTATGGGTTCACAATTAAGCTGGTGATGTTTTCAATGATACCTGAGTGGGGTATTGTGTTGAAAGCCTTTGCCAGGTCAAGGTAGGCTGTGTGGACTGCCTTGCCCACGTCAATGGCCTGGGTGACTGTCTTGAAAAAGTCAACCACGTTTAAAAGGCATGATCTGCCCTTGACAAAGCCAAACTGGATTGGATTGGATCCAACGTCTGCAAGTCCCCTATGTCTTCATGTATTATTCCCATTATGATCCTCTCCATAGCTTAGCAGAACAGGCCTGTGAAGCTGATGGGATGGTAGTTTCCGGGGTTGGTGGAGGCACCTCCTTTGTGAAGTGGGTCCACCATTGCTGTATGCCACTCCTTGGGCACATATCCTGAGGTGAGGCTAAGATTAAACAGCTGTCCCAACTGCGGGTGTAATTCCTCATTGAGTTCATGGAGCACACAACTGGGGACACCATCTGGTCCCATGGATAAAGTGTTTTCCGCCTTGGATAGAGCAGTTCTCACCCCAGCATTGGAGATGTTTGGGGGGCTACAATCCTCTGGTGTAGATACCCCTCCAGTTGGGGGGAGGGGGGGAGAGAAATCTGCACTGAACCTGTCAGCCAGTATGTTGGCAATGTCTGTAGGTTCAGTGATATTTACATCATTCCGAACTACTTCCGAGCATATCTGGGAGTTCCCTCCCAGGTTTCAAACATAGGTAAAAAAGGCCTCATGATTGTCCCTTGAGTCCTGAGTGGGTTTACTCTCAAAACTCACCTTGGATGATTGTATGGGGGAACCCAGTGTTTTACTCATAATGAGCAGGGGTGTCTTCCCTTCTACGGATTTTGCTCTATCTTGTAGTAGCTCCTTCCTTCTGTTGTAGAGCTTGTTTATGGCTAGGGTCCACCAGACTGGATGCTTGCCTGTGGTACAAAGAGTCTTTGTCTTGTTTGGGATTGCCTGATCCATGCAGTCCTGGAGGAGCTGGTAGAAGGCATTTGTATGTGATACAGCAGCTTGGGTAATGGTGTCTGCTGGCTTGGGGGTCTTGAAAGAGACCACACCAGTCCGTAGAAATGTGAAGTCGGCATCTGAGAATGTCTTCACTGTTTGTTTTTCTATCTGGGGTGTGGGTGGGATGTGGACTCCCACTGAGATTAGTCCATGATCTGATCTCACCAATGATGGGTATACTTCTGGTGTTGAACAGTGTGACCCCATGTTCGTGATGATGAGTTCTAGTATGTTGTCTCCACTTGTGGGGATGTTGACCAGTTGTTCCATGGCATTTGAGTGTATGAACTCTTGGAACCTTTGAGTTAGAGTGTTGTGGCTTGATTAGTGATCCCAGTCTATATTTGGATAGTTGGAATCACCCAGTAGGATGGTGTTTGGAGATACATATATCCCCTCCAGTGTTTTCAGGACAGCTGTGTGAGGTACCTGAGTTTGAGAGGGTGGCATGTAACATGCTACAAACTGCAGAGCAGTCTTGCCTATGGTTACTGGCACCTGGATGGTCTCCGATGCATCGTGTATTGCCACCAACCTTGAGGTGAGGGTGTCCTTGATGAATATGGACACACACCCTCCTTTCTTGGTGTTGTCCGGATTCCGGTGCTGGAACGCATGACATGAGGTAACACCCGATAGTGCCGGGGTGCTGTCAGAAGCTGTGAACCAGGTTTCAGGCACAGCACAGACATCAATGTGCTACATACTGAGAAGGGCATCGAGTGTGTGCAGCTTGAGGTTGAGACCTCTGGCATTGAGCAGCATTACCCTTAGTGTCTTTCCTTTTCTGTGTTCTAGGGTGGTAGGTGTAGAATCTGAATCTTGCATAAAAAAGGCACAGTGGGGGTGGCAAGTGCATCAGCCGAAATCCGGAAGCCCAGGGGTGACAGGTGCAAGCCGTCCCTTGCAAATCAGCGTGGCCTGTCCAGCATGTCATCCCAGGCAGACCGACATTGGACCCCCTTTGAATGACACCATAGTTTAAGCAAATTATTACAGCTGATCATCTTGTCTCTGTTTATGTGGCATCATACTTGGTGAAGGTAGGATACTGCTGAAGGTCAGGGTCATACCTGCCTGGCCTACATAATCAGAGGGATCTTCTATGTCTCTTTCCATGTAGTCCAGGGAGGTACATCTCAGGTCGTTCACACCAGCATGGATAATGACTGGGTCAGACTTGTACTTGCAGTTGAGTGACCTGAGTGCTTGCATTATGTGGTGGATTCCAGTGCCCGATAGGCAGCTTACTGTGACCTCCTCCGTACTCGATCTGGTGAGCGGGACGTCAGTGTGTCTGACTATGGAGTCACCTATGACAAGTGTGTCTGGCATTGTGTTTGGCCTTAAGGGCTGTGACTGTTTGGCACACCGACTCCGCGGTCAATGTGTTGCATGTGCTGCGCCCTGTGGAGGCAGTTGTGTGAGTGTCTGCTGTGGTGGCCACTGCCGTTTTGGTAGAATTCTGATCAGAGCCTCCGAGTATGTCTTTGTGTGTCTATGTGTATGATTTTAAGTTGTGATAGTGCCATGTGAGACTGGGTTTGTGATGTGTGTGGTTACCTTCACCTTCTCTCTGGTCTTGCTAGTCCTATGTTGAGAGAGCTCAGCCTCCACCTTGGCTATATAGTTGCATCTCTCACATGTATGTGTGTTTTATGGCAGAAGGAGAGGGTTGTCAGTGTACATGAGGCAAGTGTAACATTGCCTCAATATTCCCAGGTTCACCAGCTGAGCAGGAGAGGACACTAGCAACTGATCCCTAGACATGCTAGAAGGAATAGACAAAACAATGTTGGAATACAGGGAGATATCAAGCCCCCCAAACCACATCATAGTGCTTGACTGACAATACCTACACATACACCAGTATTTCATAGTGTCATAGTTTACTACTAGGCTATCTGCCCTAGTGCATGTATAAGCCTAGCCATAGTGATGTGGCTATTGCCACCCCTTATAGTGGTAATAAGTGTACAGAATAGATTCCGAATATTGTGCCTCTGACTTAGTAGTGACACATTATGACCCCCTTACGTAATTGAATAACATGACTGTGCCTCTGTCTAGTCTGTGCCTCTGTCTCATATGCAGTTGTCCAGATGTCTCCTGAAGAGAGTCAGTGAGGGACTCTGTCAAACAAGAACTGAGATACTCTGCTAGAGTGTGAGATGCCTCTGAGTTATGACTCTGTCCCTCCAGCATGTCCTATACATGTATGTGCTGAGGTTCAAATCCTCAGCTCTCATGGCTCTGGTGGATTTGGATTGCTTGCAGTGGAGCATGTCCACCAAATCCTGATTGGACATGGTCTTGTATGTCAGGCATAGGTCACCTGTAAGTATGCGGTATGACACTGAACAAAGCTGGATTTCCTCTATTCTGGAAGCATATGACATGTGTTGAAGAACCCTGATCTTCATGGTAGGTACTTTTGGGGTGTCTCCAGCTGTTGCAAGTGCTGGGCGAGGTACATACCATATGGGGCTTTGTATTCAATCATGGGCCTGATAAGGGAGAAGGATAGTGGAACAATGACCTCCTATGATCTGGATGGAAAACCCTCCATGATAAGGTGGGCAAGATAGAAAGTCTTCCTAACCACTTTGGCAACAGGGGTGTCAAAAGAGATGTCACTATCTACATGTGTCCCCAGGTGTCTGATTTGTTTTCTGTGCTCAGTGGGTTGCTGTCTATGTATTGATCTGTGGGTACTTTGTTCCTCCCAAAGGGGATGAATACACATCAGTTGCATTCAGTTTCAGGACATACGTCTGGCACCAGCTATCCGCCTTTGTGACGGCATTCTGTAGTATGTGTGTGCCGGCTGATGTATTCACTATGGTGCCTAGGTTGCAGTCATCTGCAAACTTTGTCAGCCACAACCCCCCTATGTTTGCTTTCACATCTGAAAAGTAAATACCAATTAAGAGGGGTCCCAGGACACATCCTTGTGGGACACCACCTGTGACTGGCTTCGAATCTGACAAGGCACCTGCAATGTTGACTTTATGGGTTCTGTTTCTTAGCCATTTGCAACCTATCCTGTGACATATGCTGTTATATGTCAGCTGTTGAGCTTGGCTATGATGCCTGAATGGGGTATTGTGTCACAGGCCTTAGCCAAGTGCAGGTAGGCTGTGTGGACTGCGTGGCCCTCATCGATGGCCCTACTGACAGTTTCATAGTAGTCAACTAGGTGCAAAAGGCAGGATCTGCCCTGTACAAAGCTGAACTGGGTGGGAACAAGGGTCCGTAGGTCAGCAATGTGTCTGTGTAAGAGCTCCATAATGACTCTTCCCATAGCTTTGCAGACAAGGCTGGTTAAGCTTGTGTGGTGGTAGTTGCCATGGTCTGTGGAGGCATCTCCTTTGTGGAGTGGGACCACTGTTGCCGTACGCCAGTGTTCAGGTGCATATCCTGTAGCAAGACTAAGGTTAAATAGCAGTTGTATATACGGGTCCAGCCCCTTCTGGAGTTCACATAGTATGCAACCGGGGATACCAGCAGGTCCCATTGATGCTGTGTACTTGTCTTTGCTGAGTGCGGCTCTCACATGGACATCCAAGATGACAGTGAGGTTACATACAGCAGTGATAACTATCTTCTTTTGGGTGTGAGGGAGGGGGTAAATCGCACTGAAGCTGTCTGCCGGAATGTTGCCAATATCTGTCAGGTCACTGGAATATATGTTGTTGTGTACCAACTCTGAGCATATCTGAGGGTTCACAACCAGGTGTCTGACATAACTGAAGAAAGCAGTGTGGTTACCTTCATTGTCTTTAGTGATTTATGTCCCCAAGTTGACCTTGCATGTCTTTATGAGATAATGTAGCTTTCTACTAGTGCTGATCACAGCTGTCTTCCCTTTTGGAGATGTAGCTCTGTCTTGCATTAGTAACCCTCATCTGTCATACAGTTTGTTTATGGCTGGGGTCCACCAGACAGTACACTTTCCCTTTGTGGAGAGGGTCCCGTTTTTATTTGTGATTGCATGGTCCATGCTTTCTGACATCTAGCTAAGGGGAGGTCATCGTGGATCTGCAGTTATCTTTCATCAGCATTAGAAATGACCACAACAGCCCCTGTGGGGTGTACGTCATGCAGACACATCCAGCACCTGTAAAGTCCACAACAGTACCTCACCAGGAGTATGAAAGAGCTGGAACACATGTAATGTGTCGCCTGATTAAACAGAGTGCAGCTCCACACACTGCCATGCTGTCCACCCAGATGCAAGCTGTGCCTGATGTAGAAAGCCATGTCCAAGCTGGAATCAATGCACATGCTGCACCTTGTACAATCTGAATGGCAGGGAGCTATGCACATGAGGGACCTGAACCCCAGCACTGACTACATAGGACAGGCTGTACTGCATTATCCATAACACAGAAGCCACCCCCACGCATGAGTAAACTACCAGTACAGGTTGTCCGTAGAGACACTCGTTGATTCCCTCAACAGGAATCCTAATGAGTGGATGGGAGATGGGAGGTTTACCCTGGGTATCAATGTTATGTCACAGGTAGACAGAGGCACAGTATACTAAACAAGACATATGTCATGGCAAACTACACTTACAATGTGTTGATGGACAAACACACTCTCCGACTAGCATTAGAAATGGCCTAGGGCACATCGGTAGTGTTTGCCAATGTACACCCATGTTGTGGAATACACTACTGATGTTGGATGAGGCTGTTGTAAGTAGTTCACATCTGAACATAATGCAACATGGTCAGATAGGTTCATAGGTACATAGGTTTATACTAGGCTATCTTCCCTAAGGCAGGTATAAGCCTAGCACAGAGTTCGTTGGTGTACACCACCCCTTATATGGAAACAGTACTGTGCCCATTATTTTGTCATGCCTCTCTCCAGCAGTGACACAGTGACGATCCCCGGGTTAAACGTATGACCTTCCATCCACAGGTCAAGATACCTCTTGAACACAGCCAGCAAGGTGCTCTGCCTCACATGGACCGGGATTGTATTCCACAGCATAGGGAGTCTCCAGGTGATAACTCCATCCCTCCAACATGTCCAACGTACATCCCTGCTAAGGTGTAAGTCACTTGCACTAGTGGTTCAGGTGGATCTGCCGATTCTGAGGTGGAGCATGTCCATTAATCCTGTTTGGACATGGCCTTGCATGTCAGGCACATGTCACCTCTAAGCAGACGGTATGTGAGTGAATAGAGTGGGAGTGTCTTCAATCTGGCAGCATATGACAGCTGTTGGGGTTCCTTGATCCTTTAGGTGGGGGACATTTAGGGTGTCTCCAATTGCTGCAGATGTTGGGTGAGATACATCCAGAATAGGGCATTCTACTTGATCACCGGTCTGATAAGTGAAGAGTACAGGGGAACAATCACCCACTAGATCTGGATGTGAATCCCATCCTGATCAGGTGGGCAATGTAGAAGGTCTTTCTAGCCACTTTAGCAACGTGAGTGTCAGAAGAACGGCGACTGTCAACCTGGGTCCCCAGGTCCATGATAACCTCCTCTGTGCTCAGAGGATTGCCACCTATATGGTAGCTTGGGGTTACCTTGCCTTTCCTGAAGGGTATGTCTACATATGTTGTGCACTTTGACTTCAGGCCATGGCTCTGGCACCAGCTATCAGTTACCGTGAGTCCCTTGTGAAGGATATCCGTGTCTGATGCACTGTCCACTATGGCCCAGTGTGCAGTCATCTGCAAACATTGTCAGCCAAAGTCCTCCCATGTTGGCCTGTACTTCTGGGAAGTACATGACAAACAATGGGGGCCAAGGACTGAGCCCTGTGTGACACCACCTGTGACCAGCCTGGAGTCTAACATTGTGCCAGCAACTCTAACCCTGTGGGTCCCGTCCTTAAGCCAGTTTGCAACCCATCTTGTGACATATGGGTTTACATTTCAGTTGTTAGGGTTTTCCACAATACCTGAGTGGGGTATTGTGTTGAAAGTGTTTGCAAGGCCAAGGTAGGCTGTATGGACTGCCTTTCCCCAACAATGGCCTAAGTGACCGTTTTGAAGATGTCAACCCAGTACAAAAGGCATGATCTGCCCTTGACCAAGCCAAAATGGGATGGGTACAATGTCTGCATGTCCCCATATCTTTGTTTATGAGCTCAATTATGATCCTCTCCATAGCTTTGCAGACTAGACTTGTTAAGCTTATGGGGCAGTAATTACCATGGTCTGTAGAGGCACCGCCTTTGTGCAGATGTGCACAACTGGACCCTAACCAGGCTGTTGTGCACACTATGGAAATGTAAAGCAGTGATAGAACTAAAGCCCAGGATACTGACCACCACAGTGAAAGTACTGAACCACTACACTATACAGTACTACAGTGTTAGGTCAGTATGAACGGATGTTGACAATTGTGTGCAAAGTATCCCATGCAAAACCTGCAGGCACAGTATACTCCCTGTTGTGTTCACACAAAAAGCATCTGGACAGTAACTACACAACATGGCACAGAACACACAACCATAAACTGGAGGTATTTGTTGAAGGTCACACTCATCCACAAATGTGATGTGCTGCAGAGTTCAACATATGGAAAGCCCACACTGGGCATGCTCACACACTTAGATAAATGAGACATCTTTCACACAACATGCCATGGGAAAGCTGAACTGGTCATGCTCACACACTTGGTCCAAATGTTACTCCTAGCAACTGTGAAAACACACCGGAGGATGCTCATTCCCCTTTCTAGACACTGATGATGTCAGCACCCTATAAGTACATCATGTGAAAGGAAATCTCCCAGTAATGCGAATAGCGCACTGCGCTAATGCGTCCGTCTCTAGTGTCATAACATAGTTAGGTAGGGGTTTAAATCCGGAAAGTGTGTGTGAAGGGGGGTAAGTGTGTGTGTCAGTGTGTATGAAAAGAACATCCCTTTCGGCAACTGTGAAAACACACCACAGGATGCTCATTCCACTTTCTAAACTCTGATGATGTCAGCACCCTATAAGTATATCATGTGAAAGGAAATCTCCCAGTAATGTGAATAGCGCGCTGTGCTAATGCGTCCGTCTCTAGTGTCATAACATACTTAGGTAGGGGTTTGAATCCAGCAAGTGGCAAGTGTGTGTGCAGGGGGGTAAGTGTGTGTGTCAGTGTGTATGAAAAGAACATCCCTTTTGGCAACTGGGAAAACACACCACAGGATGCTCATTCCACTTTCTAAACTCTGATGATGTCAGCACCCTATAAGTATATCATGTGAAAGGAAATCTCCCAGTAATGCGAATAGCACGCTGTACTAATGCGTCCGTCTCTAGTGTCATAACATAGTTAGGTAGGGGTTTGAATCCAGCAAGTGGCAAGTGTGTGTGCAGGGGGGTAAGTGTGTGTCAGTGTGTATGAAAAGAACATCCCTTTTGGCAACTGGGAAAACACACCACAGGATGCTCATTCCACTTTCTAAACTCTGATGATGTCAGCACCCTATAAGTATATCATGTGAAAAGAAATCTCCCCATAATGTGAATAGCATGCTGTGCTAATGCGTCCGTCTCAAGTGTCATAACATAGTTAAGTAGGGGTTTGAATCCAGCAAGTGTGTGTGAAGGGGGGGGGTAAGTATGTATGACTGAAATATCCCATGTTAAGTTGTCCATCTCGCCTTCATTCTTGCTGGATGGGTTCGGAGCCGAGCTCGGCTCCGACTCGGCCACTCTAAAAGCTCGAGAGTTGGTTCCACCGGCTCGAGGCTCCCCTTATATCCCACAATGCTACGCGGTATTACCTCAGATCTCATTTGCCGCTACAGCGATCGAGGTGTATGGTTTCTACCGGCTTCAGGTCAGTTATTATAGATTAATCTATAGTGAATTTAAACCCCCTTAATTTAGTCTTTTATAGTTATTTCCCTTAACTTAGTGGATTTTGACCCTTTCCTCCCTGTTTATCCACCCTTTTTTCCACAAGAACTTATTAGTTCTTCCCTCAGGCCTTCGGGCCCTTCCATCCCCTTAGTGGAGTGTATGTGTTTTTTTTTAGGGATCTAAAAAAGAACTAATCTCCTTTTTTTAGTTAACCTTGTGAAAAGTGTAATCGGTGTGTTTGTGTGTGTGTGTGGTTACACTTTCTTTTAAAATGTCTAAGGAGTCAAAGGTCTCAGGCTTCAAGAATTGTGACTCGTGCTGTCAGAAAATGTCTCTGACAGACGGTCACACTTCTTGTGTATACTGCCTGGGACCTTTACACCTGCAGGACTCTTGTGCTGTATGCCATGGCTTCAGCCCTAGAGTCCTGCAGGAAAGAAAAAACAAACTTATTTTAAGAGGTTTGCTTAAGCCTGAGGGTTCCCCTACTGCTACGCCGGGCAAACCCTCTAAGGCTTCTAGGTCCGACTCCAGCTTCTGAGTCGAGGCCTAAGGCTTTGAAACCTACTGCTACATCGGCTCGGCTGGAGCCGAGTCTCGGACTGCAGCTTCTGTGGTTCCCTCGGCTCCGGCTGGAGCCGAGGCATTGGAAATTCCTGGGTCGGCTCTGATCAGACCATCGGAACCGACATCTAGAAAGAGGTCTAGGTCACCGTCCCTTGGCTCCGTTCATTCGGCTCCAGCATCTCCCTTGCTGTCTGAATGGAGCCATAGATCTTACTCCTCTAGATCATCGAGTCTTTCGGATCATGACCTTCAGAGGGTAGTGAGTCGACTTCTTAAGTCCGAGGCACTGGCCCAAATGCTTCAGAGCCCGACTCATCAGTCGATGCTTGACCCTATCCCTCAAAATGTTCCTCCTCCGACTCCTTTGAGCTCGGGCGGCGTTGAACCGAGACTGTGGTAGCGTGAACTGATACAATCGTCTTGGTTCCGTCGTGCTCCGATTTCTTCCTTTGAAGAATCTCGGCGGACTTCCCTCGTCGGCTCGAGGGTGAGTGGCATCGGACCCTTGTCCGACCCGCTCTCCTCTCGGTGCTTCGGCTGGTGAGTTCGGCTCCGACATCGCCTCGAGCCATCACTGTCGGTGCCGAGGGTTCTCAGCTTTCGGGCGGGGACCTCTGGCTCTGCCTGACAGGTGCGTTCGAGGTCATGCGGAGTGTGTTGGAACCTGGTTCAACTCCACAGTCGGCTCCGTCCGCCCTCCCTCTTCGGTGCCTCAGGTTATGTCTACTCACTCCCTCATCCCAGACCGCAGAGAGCCAGCTCCTCAAGAATCCCCTGTGGGATCTCATCCTCTTCGAGGCCTCTCCGGAATTGGCAGGGGAGCCCCTAGGAAGAGAAAGTGTAAGAGGAAGCACATAGACTCACCTGAGTCTGTTACCTCTGACACAGATTTAGAGGATTCGAGGGTTCCCCGTTCCCCTTCTGAAGATGTCTCCTTTGCAGACATTCTAGAGATCCTGAAACAGAGGGAAATTGGCCAGCCCTTAACCCTTCGGAGGATGAATCTGTGTATCTTGAGGCGTTTGGCTCTCGCCCTTCCACCTCCTGGGTGTCCCCCTTTGACCCCTCATGCAGGTGGTAGCAAAAGGCTTGGGCGGCTCCTGACTCAGTGGACCCCACCCCCAGGAGACCTTCAAAGTTTATCACAGCACCAGCAGATAAGCAATTTCTGACCAAGGGAGTTTCTGTGGATGCTATGGTGGTAGCTGCTGCCACTAAGAAGGAACTAGCTGATCCTTCGGTGCCTGTCCATCCTCCTAACAAGGAATCTAGGACTATGGACAGGTATGGGAAGCGGATGTTCTCATCAGCGACCTTTGCTATGCGTTCGCTGAACTACCTGTGCCATTTCACTCATCTCCAAAGAGATTTGATCAAGGAAGCGAGTGAAATGTTGAAGGATCCTACAGCTGGGGGTTTTCAGGACAAGATGAACACTCAGCTGGCTACCCTAAACTCTATAGCTAACTCCTCCATGCGCCTCCTTTCATATGCGGCTGATGGAGCGAGGAGAGCCGCAGGGACAGGTGTTGCCTTACGCCGGCATGCCTGGATGCGGCTATGCAATTTTGCGGACCCCTTTAAAACGTC
The DNA here is from genome assembly GCF_019279795.1 of Protopterus annectens. NCBI lineage: Eukaryota > Metazoa > Chordata > Ceratodontiformes > Protopteridae > Protopterus > Protopterus annectens. The sequence goes on from NC_056727.1 coordinate 1,148,093,586, forward strand.
TTTCACTAATTCCCCGTTTGATGGATCATCTCTCTTTGGTCCTCAAGTGAAAGAAACCTTGACGAGGTGCGAGACGGATGGCAAAACTCTTTCTGCAGTCGGAGTCTGTTTTTCTACTCCTTCTAGGCCTTACCCCAAAGGCCAGAAAAGTGGGAAAATGTGGTTCCAAAACAATCTCAAGGGACTTTGCCTGATGCACAGAGTCGGTTCCCTCCAGAGGCAGAGGGGAACAATAATAGTAGACGCCCTAGAGGCAGGGGGTCCGCAGAACCAGGGCAATCGAGAAACTTTTCCGATAAGCCCTTCCAGCATCCCTGAGGTGTTGCCCGACTGTCCACCTTCGAGGCAGTCAGGGAAGATTGTCACTCTACCCAGAAGCCTGGCGATCCCTAACTCAAGACAAGTGGGTACAGTCCATCATTTCCGAAGGCTTTTCCATTCCGTTCTTCGTATTCCAAATCAATCAAAAAATCCCTTCCAGATGTTCCACCGCTCAAAGGGATCAAGCAGCGTTGGAAATATCAAAGTTGCTTGCAAAAAGAGCCATTCAGCCAGTGCCAGCAGACCAGTAAGGATCCAGAATCTACTCCAAATTCTTTTTGGTTCCAAAGAAAACAGGGGACTGGAGACCCATTTTGGATCTCAGTATCTTGAACAAGTCGGTCAAGAAAACAAGATTTTGGATGGTCACGCTACAATCCATCCTACCCCTATTGGGAAAGGAAAACTGGATGTGCTCTATAGACCTCCAGGATGCGTACTGTCATATAAAAATGAACAGACGCTCCAGGAGATTTCTCCGCTTCCGGCTGGGAACCAGTCACTTTCAATTCAGAGCCCTGCCCTTTGGTCTCACCACTGCCCCCCGGGTGTTTACCAAATGCATGGCAGTGGTAGCTTCTCACCCGAGACGTCAAGGATTCCAGGTGTTTCCATATTTGGACGACTGGCTCCTCACAGCTCCTACCAAGCATCTTCTTCTAATGTCCAGAGACTACACCTTTCGCATTTGTCAAAAGTTAGGCATCTCAATAAATTGTGAAAAGTCTGTTTTGTCGCCTTGTCCAGCTATTACCTTCATAGGCGCAAATCTAGACACAGTCAACATGTCTGCGAGACTAACAGACCAAAGAATAGCAGACATACGCAAACTGGTCTCCCTTCTCTTCCACAGCAACAGAGTCAAAGCCAGATTAGTTCTGAAAGTACTGGGGATTATGGCGGCTGCTATCCCTCTACTTCTATTAGCCAGATTCCACATGAGAATCCTTCAATGGATGCTCTTCACACAATGGTCGTACCAGCAACTTCCGATGTCCCACACCATTATGATTACGCAAGCATGCAAGAATCATCTTCTTTGGTGGATTTCTTCCCCTCAGCTCTTCCTGGGAAGACCCTTTGTTCCTTCCCCTCCGGTTGCTACTCTGACAACGGACGCCTCCCTGATCGGGTGGGGGGGGCATTATCAGGGCAGAACAGTCCAGGGCATATGGCAACCAGACGAATGCCACTTGCATATAAATGTTCTAGAGATGAGAGCAGTGCTTTTAGCGTTTCAAGCCCTTCAAGACTCTCTTCCCTTGGGAACGATAGCAATCCAGACGGACAATATGTCTGTAGTGTGGTATATCAACAAACAAGGCGGAACCAGGTCCTATCCCCTATGTCGAGAAGCACTCAGACTGTGGCAATGGGCGATTTCTTCTCAGCGGTTTCTGATAGCAACGCACATCCCCGGGAAGTCCAATCTAATCGAGGACAAGTTGAGCAGAGCTATTCTCATGCCTCACGAGTGGTCTCTGAAAGATTCTATTCTGGAGAAAATTTTTCTCAAGTGGGGTCAGCCTTGCTGCGACCTTTTTGCTACTCCCCAAAACAGCAAGTGCAGAGATTATTTCACCCTATTCCCGTTACCAGGCCAGCCCAGCAGAGACGCTCTAGTCCAAGTTTGGCCCCGGGGACTTCTGTATGCATTTCCTCCCTTCCTACTAATCTCTCAAGTGATACAGAAAGCTATCGCTCAGAAGGCCTCATTGATCCTCATTGCTCCTTACTGGCCTCGACAGGTTTGGTACCCTTTCTACATCAATTTCTGTTGGAGCAACCTTGGCATCTGGACCTAGTTCCAGATCTTTTGATCCATCAATCGGGTCAGTTACATCGCTCCCTCCCCTCTCTGAACCTCACTGCTTGGTTCCTCCAATTCCAACCTTAGCCAGGCTTCCTCAAATATCTCACTCTGTTCGAGATATTTTGATAGCTTCCATAAATCTTCCACTCGGAAGATTTATCTTAGTAAGTGGAAACGTTTAGCCTATTGGGCTCAAGGAAGGCACATAGATCCTTTCACTGCTTCCATCCAAATAGTCCTTGATTTTCTAGCTGAACTCTTCCATGCAGGTTCATCTCCTTCTACTCTTAAAGTTCAATTGGCAGCTATTTCTAACTTTCATGTGGGCATTTCAGATTCTGCCATCATGTCTCACAAGCTTTGCAAAGCTTTTTTGAAGGGAGTTTTTCTTCTCAGACCTCCTATAAGAAATCCTCCTCCTTCTTGGGACCTTAATTTAGTTCTCACATCTTTGATTCTTCCCACTTTCGAACCTGCAGCTTCCTGTTCATTGAAATTGCTATCCTGGAAGACTCTCTTTCTGGTAGCCATTACTTCAGCTAGAAGGGTCTCAGAACTTCATGCACTCAGCAGTCGACCACGTATCTATTGTTTCATAAAGACAGGGTGTCCTTACGAACCAATCCATCCTTTTTACCTAAAGTAGCCTCTGCATCTAACCTAAATCAAAGCATTGACCTCCCTGTGTTTTTTCCTAACTTTTCTAACAGGTCTGAACAAAAATTGCATTGGCTAGATGTTCATCGTCAGTTAAGGTATTATTTGGATAGAACCAAACAGATCAGGAAAACTGACCAGTTGTTTGTCTCTTATGCAAAAGGCAGAAAGGGACTTTCAGTTTCGAAGGTATCACTCTCCAGATGGCTAACATCTCTGATTTCCTTTGCTTATGAAATTAGACACCAAAAGCTGCCTAACAAACCTAAGGCCCACTCCACCAGAGCTTTGGCTACTTCTATAGCCTTCAAGACAGGCTGCCTATTGACACCATTTGTGCAGCGGCTACTTGGGCTACTCCTCACACTTTCATTTCTCATTATAAGTTGGATTTAGCTTCTAGACATAGAGCTAACTTTAGTTCCACTGTTCTCAAGAGTCTGTTCCGATAGGCCACCCGGGACAAGGTGCTAGGGACGCGGTCCCATCCAGCAAGAATGAAGGCAAGATGGACAACTTAACATATAGAAGTTATGTTCTTACCATAACGTTCCATGTTAGTTGTCTTCTTCTCGCCTTCTTTCTTGCGTCCCACCTCCTTCCCCTAGCCTGGACAGACCTAGAGGAGTTTGATTGTGACCTCTCTTTCTACCACCTCTATTGTATATAGGTATATGCTATACTGTGCATATATTCCTTCATCAGGTTTTCAGGTCACTTTCTTCCCTTCCTTTTATAGAGGTGGGTTTTTCCCTTTTCCAGTGGTTCTGGAGTTATTTTTGGCTGGGCATAGCTTACAAACGAGATCTGAGGTAATACCGCCTAGCATTGTGGGATATAAGGGGAGCCTCGAGCCGGTGGAACCAACTCTCGAGCTTTTAGAGTGGCCGAGTCGGAGCCGAGGTCAGCTCCGAACCCATCCAGCAAGAAAGAAGGCGAGAAGAAGACAACTAACATGGAACGTTATGGTAAGAACATAACTTCTATTTTTGGCAACTGGGAAAACACACTACAGGATGCACATACCCCTTTCTAAACAATATCACAATTATGTATGGCTTTTGAGTACAGACATGCCACATGTGTTTTGCCCACACAGAATGCCCATGTGTGCGGGTTGTCCCTCACAATAATGCATGACATTGATTAAACCAGTTATGGCAATGCACACATGATGTATGTGTGTGCCAAATACACATATGTACCTGTGACCTTCAATAGTTACCATGTGTGATGCCTGACACATGTGAATACATGGTATTTGCACAGGGTAACATTATGACTGTGGTCTTCTGTGCAGGTGCTGCATGTGGGATGTGTATATACAGTGTGAGATGTAGATGCTATCAGCCTAGTAGTGAGGGATACACACCTGGTCTGGGGCATATAGTCTACATGTTGTTGATGTACAGGTGCTGCATGTTTTCACCTGTTGTGGGAGTGGTAAGATGTTATTCCACAGCAATGCAGTGACAGCATGCTAAGAACCGTTCAGCCAGGGTGTTGTAGCTACACTAATTCATTAGCATTCAGTAATATGTCAGAATCCCTGGTGAGGGTCTGATGCCAACCAAGGTCAGGGGTCTACCAGCCTGTGTCACTTGCTCAGTGATCCCTTCCATGTTCCCTATCATGTATCCCAGTGAGGGACATCCCACATCAGCTGTGGTGGCATGGACAATGACTGAGTCATATGTGTCCATGCATCTGACTGACCTGTATGTTTGTGTTATGTGGTGGACCACAGTGCTCCATGAGCATATCACTGTGACCTACACATTGTCCAGCCTGGTGAGCATGTTCTTACTGTACTGGACAATAAAGGTACCTAACACAACTGCGGCAGTAGTGTTGTATAGCTGTACAGACTGTGCTTGTTTGACCCACAGGATTTGTGTGCTATGTGTTATGCGTGCTGTGTGCAGGCCTAATGTATGCCTGTGTGCCAGCTGCAGAGATGTCTGCCAGTCATGCAGGATGCTATCCTTAGGCTCCACAACTGACCCGGTGTGTTTCCATGCTTGTATTGCTGTCCGTGTAGGTCCACATCAGATTGGTATTGCTATCACTGTAGTATTTCATGCCACCAGACAGGTTATGCCAGTACTGGGTTCAGAGTGCTTAGTCCACAGTTCGGCCATGTGTTTCCATCTCATACATGTGTTGTACATCCATGGGCAGGGGATAGGGTTGACTGTGTACATGTGGCAGCTGTGACATTACTACATGACACACATATCCCACAACTGTACCATAGAGGTGACTGACAACTGACCTTTGCACATGCTACCATAGTATTGAGATTGCATTGGTGATTAACAGCATATAGGGCCAATGGTGAACAAGATACATAGGTCCATAGGTTCATACAGGGATGTCTGCCCAGGGCATGTATCCACCTATCCAGAATGTGTGTGGCTTTCAACATGCATTGTAAATCTGTCTTGCTATGCCCTTTTCCAAGGTTAGTATACTGTGCCTCTGTCTCACAGTGACACATAAGTGATACCCAGGGTAACCCTATAATGTCACATCCAGTCATTAATATCACTCTTGAAGACAGTCACTGAGTCAGTTTGCCTAACCTCTATTGGGATAATATTCAAGAATGAAGGGAGCCTCCAGAGTTGTGAATGTGCCCCTCCAGCATGTCCTATGTATATCACTCCTGAGGTTCAAGTCTTTCCAGCATGTATCCTGATGGGATCTGGATATTCTGAGGTGCAGCATTGCCATTAAGTGAGGGTTTCACATGGCTTTATATGTCAGGCACAGATTGCCTATGAAGAGGCAGTATGCCACTGAGTAGAGTTTGCAGTCACCTGCGACTTGCTCAGCCACAGTACTTCCATGTTGGCCTGTACCTATGGTAAATATATAATGAACATGACAGCTCCCAGGGCTGAGCCTTGTGGGACAGCACTTGTACCAGGTTGGAGGCTGACATGGCTCCAGCAGGTCTAGCCATGTGTGTTCTGCCCTTGAGCCAGTGTGCAATAACCATAGTGACATAGGGGTTAATATGTACACTGGTGAGCTTCCCTATAATGCACAAGTGGGGTATTGTATCAAAGGCTTATGCAAGGTCTAGGTAGGCTGTGTAGACCTCCTTCCCCTTGACAGTGGCCTTGGTGACTGTTTCAAAGAAATCAAACAGGTTTGAGAGGCAGGATCTGCCATTAACAAAGCCAAACTGTGTATGGTGACATGTCTGTAGGTACACAATAACTAGATATGTGAGGTTCATGTTGATCCTTGCCATAGCTTTGCAGACAAAGCTAGTCAGACATATGGGGCGAATAGTGTCCAGGATCCGTGAAGGCACCACCTGAATGTAGAGGGACCACTGTTGCTGTACGCCACTCTCTGGCCACATACCGTGTAGTAAGTCTGGGATTGAACAGTGGTGTTATGTCTGGGTGTAGCTCTTCTTGTGGTTCATGTAGGACACAGCCTGGGACACTGTCTGGTCCCATTGATGCAGTGTTTATTGCTTTGGGAAGGGCATCTCTTACCTGAGCATCTGTGATGTCAGGGGGGGCAGCACTCTGCCGCGAGACATATTTGCCCTTTCGGTGTAGTGGGGGGGAGAAGGCAGCAGTGAACCTGTCCACTAGGATGATGGCAATGTCTGTGTGTTTTGTATTTGTGTGACATCTTGGATTACCTCTGAGCATATCTGGGTAGTACCACCCAGGTTCCTAACATAACTACAGACAGCCTTGTGATTATCCTCAATGGCTTGTGGAATCTTGTCTCAAAGATGGCCTTAGACAATTGTATGGGTGCCTGTAGTTGTCTTCCAATAACCATCAGTGGTGCCTTCACATTTTGGGAGGTTGCTGTATCATGTGGTGGCGTCATCCTTCTATTGTATAGTGTGTTTATGGCTGGTGTCCGGCACCGAGGACATCTGCCTTTGGAGAATTGGGTCATGCTTTCATATGTGGTGTCATGATCCATGCATTCCTGAATGTGTCCATAGAATGCCTTTATACAGGTATCTGCAGTCTGGTCCATATTTTCAACAGGCCTGGGGCCTTTGAAAGTTTCCACATCATTTATGAGGGGTGTGAACTTGCTTGACATGAGCTGTTGACAGACATGCCGCCCCCCCAGACAGAACAAGGTGAGGGTCACATTTAGCTACCTGTCGGGTGATAGAATGTGCCACATAACACAGGCACACAGGTCACTCCACAGCAAGTACAACTATGAGGCAGTCATTGTCCATGCTGGTGCAAACAACCTGAGACGTACCTCCCTGGACCACATGGAAAGAGACACAGAGGAGCTCTTACAGCACCCTCTCAAACTCAGGACTCCCACACAGCCTTCATGCTGACACAGGAGAGTATAGATTTCTCTGCAAACACCATCATACTGGGTGACATCAGATACCCAAACATAGACTGAGAACATTACACAAGCCACAATACCCAAGCTCTAGGGTTCCCATAGATCAGACATTCTTTAGCTATGGAACAGGTAACCAACCTTCCCACAAGAGGGGCAGATATACTAGACCTGATCATCACAAACATGAGTACCAAATGCTCACCACAGGGAGTATATCCCTTATTGTTGCAATCAAACCATATATAAATCACACTGGAGTACTGGATCCCCCACATATGCAAACCTCGAACACATCGATGTGTGTGTGGGAAATACCCCTATTAGCAGCTGTGACAGTACAGTACAGGATGCAGATCCCCCTTTTGAAACACTGATGATGTCAGGACTCTATAACTATATTACCTGTATTAAAGTCCTCCAGTAATTCACATAGCGCACACTGCTAATGCGTCTTTCTCCAGTGTCATAACATAGTTAGGTAGGGGTTTGAATCCTGCAAAGGGAATGTATGTGTGTTAGTATGAGGGGGGTTTATGTGTGTGCACTATGCTGGGAGGGATGAGTGCCTTTTGCCAACTGGGAGAACACACTACAGGGTGCACATCCCTCCTCCTACACACAGATGATGTCAGCCCCCTCTAAGTACAGCATTAGAAAGGATTTCTACAACTACTGCATATAGCACACTCTGCTAATGTGTCTGTTTCTACTGACATAACACAGTTAGGTATGGGTTTGAATCTTTCAAATGGAAAGTATGTGTTTTACTGTGGGTGGGGTTAGTGTGTGTGCACAATGATGGGGGTGGGATGTGGCTTTTGCCACATGGGGCTATGCACTGCAGGGTGCTCATTACCCTTAACAAGCAGTGATGTTGACAGCACCCTATACAAACAAAACTACAAAAGAGAAGGTGGTGGTACCAATAACACATGTAAGGTAACACTTCTTCAAGTAATGTCCACAAAGCAGTAGGATAATCAAACAATTCTTTTATTCTATACAAACAACATGACAACAGACAACTGCCAGTACTCAGTATAGTGTTACATGCTACTGTAACACGCACATGTACCAGAATATACCTAGATAGTGTTTTGAAGCCTGAATGTGGCAAGTGTGTGGATGTGGGATGTGTCTGTGTGTGCATTTCCGTATGGGAAACATGTTTGATGTGGCAATCAGGGCACCACAGTACCTGATGCACATTACATCTTTGAACTGATGAGGTTGCCTGCACCCTGTGAGTACAGGTAGAGAAGAGGAAGTGAGTAGTAAACAACATAGTGCACTTCTCAAATGTGTACCTGTCATGTATCGACAGCTACTCATGTAGGGTAATAAATAATGGGAATGGCAGGTGAGCGTGTGCATGTGTGTGGGTAGCAGGGTGTGTACAAATGCATGTGTGACAGAACAGATACATATAGCTGAATCTACATAACAGCACATGATCGCATTCCCATGGTCAATGTTAGCATGTGATGGTGTGCAGCTGGTACACTTTGGTAAGTAGTATGGGTGCAGATAACAATTGAGGACATTCATACAGTTACTGCAGCAGGACTGCTGGGATATACACACAATCATACTGGAACAGTGAACAGTTACAAACATGTTACTACTTATACACATCTATGTAGTCACCCTGTGCATCAGCAGCGTGTATACCTTTTCCTGCACCAATGTTGTAGTATGCAGGAGGTGGCACAGTGTCATCATATGCACAGAGTGTGGGTTAGGTATGCCCAAGCCAGCCACTGGTGACACCAATTGACATGTGTGTGTATGTGTGTTTGTGAGGGGCAGCAGTACAGGGTGGACCAGTGTTGGTGCAGTGTGTGTGTGTATGTGTTTGCCCTAGGTGTTAGGTTTCTGCATGTGTGTAAGCACGCACACAGTCACACATAATGGCTGCCATGTACAGGGTTTTGTGGACAGCCACAGACTGCACCTGTCAGGTCATCCAGATCAGTGTCTGTGGGCACGGACACGGTACCTGTGCCTGGCAGGGGTGCTACGGGCCATATCCGGTACTAACCCAGACTGGGTACTGTTGTCAGAAGCAGGGGTGTGCTGACTGGACACAGTTCCCTGTTGGGACTGTCCAGAGCCACGTGCACATGGTCTCCTGGGGCGTCCTGATGACAGCACAGACCCAGCATTGCTGGGGCTGGTGCTGGCACTTGAGGTGCGTGAGTGGGCCTGTTGTCGTCCGCGGCCACTGCCAGCTGGTGCTGTTGCTGGCATACGGCCACGTCGACATCGTAAACGCACACCATCGCCCTGGCCCATGGACATCTGGTTGTGGAGCAGCTGTTCTATGCCCCCACAACGTCTGTCAACGACATCTCTGAAGTTACGGATAGCATTCGCAATGTCACGCATGCCGTCTGTCATGGCTGTGCGACATGCTCTCAGCTCCCTCAGACCCTGTCTGGTGTACCTTTCCATACGTGCATGTGCCTGCATGACAGTTCTAAACATAGTGGAGGTTGACATACCTCCTTGGGCACGTTGGCCAGAGGCAGTACGGCCACGGATGCCCCCACGAGAACCCATGGGCGACTGTCTGCGTGGTACCATTGGAGGACCCTGTTCATGGCTGCCTTGTGGGGATGCATGTACCACAGGTACCACATTACCCTGATCTATGCCCACTGCAGAGTGTCCATCACCTAGGGACAATGGTGACAAAGGATGTAACGGCAGGATTACTGTGCGCATTGACGGGGTTGACAGCTGTGTACTGTCAATTGGCTGACCAATGGTGGACCCAAACACACCTTCCTGCACCATTACAGACATTTCATCATCATCAGTACCTGGGGCACAAGATTCAGGTTCCCTGCTGCAGGTCACCAGAGCAGCACCAGAACCTATGGGAGGAAAACAGGGAACACAGATTACAGTCCCAACACATATTTGACAGAGATGCACTTCAATACTAATGCACACATTCAGAAATGGACACATGCACTCATGGACACTAACACACATGCACACATGGGCACAGGCACACTCGCACACATGCACACCCCACAGTAAACACACACATCAGTACCGTGTTACACTACTCTTAATTTAGTACAACTGGTTATTACAGTTATTATTAACACACTCACCAGCATGTCTACTACAGCGTTACACTACTCTTACTAGTATTATAAATTGTTTTTCAGGTAATGTTAAAAACACTCAGCAGCATGTATGGCCTGCCTCGTTGCTAGATGGGAGGGACCTGGAAGTGTGAAGAGAGTAATGTCAGTGGGCACAAGTGTGCCAGTTGTTTTGCACATGATACAGTACAGTAGTACACTAGTTCCCTTATACACATCAGCTGCTCATAATGTCTGTATCACACATGCACAATTACATATCATGATGACATATACATACTACATGCACACCTTATGCGTGCATGAAGTAACAGTGTACAGAACAGTCATATGTACATACCAGGAGTTAACTCTAATCTCACCCTTACCTCTCTTCAAACGACAACTCAAACTGTACTTCCAAAACCACTGGCTTTGTTCTTGTTGGACTCCAGGCTAACATCCCTCTCCCCACCCTCTCTATACCTTTAACCCCTCATTGTGCATAAAAACTAGCTTCTACCCTGTTTCTTTCACCTTGATGTCCTTCTATGCTCTGACCTACTTCTCCCATCCCTCCCACCTCCTCTTGACTGTCTTCCTTCTTTTCCTCACTTCCCTTCTTGACTCCTGCCTCTTCCCTATTATTTTATCTTTCATACTCCTTCTACTTCTCTACCCTTCTGAGCCCTATGTATTATCTATATGGCTTTTGCCTTATTGCATAACCGTTATGCTTTAGGTAGAATTGCTTTGAAACCGACAGTACATTGTGTATGACTCTAAACTGTTTGAGTTCCCTAAATGTATGTTGATTTAATTAACATGCTGGTGTATATTTCTATTCTGTTGGCTGTCTGTATTAACAACTTGTCTGTCTGCCTTTATTATGTTATGTGTGGAGCTTTTCTCCTCAGGCCTCTACTGAAAGTGGACATATATCCAGCTAGACTATCTTGGTCAACAAATGTAAAAGTAATAACAATAAATAAATATGGCATCTTACCTGCACGCTTGGTGTCTTGCTGCTGTGTGGATCCAACCTCCATCATGATGCATGACTGTTGCTGTTGTTGTTCTGGGGCTGGATCCACAACACTTAGCAGTAGCCCCTCCTATCTGGTGAGGGGGGGATGTGTGGCCACCCCCCCCACCTGTGGCAACCAGTTGCCTGCGGATATCTGCAGCACGCTGGCGGACATTTCTAATCAAATCACTGCAGTGATGTCTCACCTGCTCATATGTCCTATTATGCATGCCAACATCATTTATCCTGCTAAGTAGGTTTTGCCACAGTGCAGACCTCTCCTGCTGATTCTGGGTGGTGCGTGAGAACAGGATGGCATAGTCACGCACCAGGCTCTGGTGAATCATGTCATCCTCTGCAGCAGAATATGCTGGGTTCCTTTTTGGAGCCATGTTGATCTGGAAAGGTACACAAACAGGTTATCAGCATAGCATATCAGCAATACATGTTACACATTCTATACAGGGAGTATTAAATTGTACTTATTACTGCTTGGTTGTAACTTGATTACAGTGTAGCTATCATTCTAAGTCATTTTGACTAAGCACTTGGCCTTCAGGCCAGTTGTTTTACATTAGGGAGGTTTGTGGCAAGCACTGTGGTGGCAGAACACATATCTTTCATCCATTGAAGTTGGGAACTGCTGATTGAGGGCCCAGTGTACATGTGTATTAGTTCTGGTATAGGCAGTTGGCCTTCAGGCCAGTTATTTAACATTAACAAGGTTTGTGGTCTGCACTCGTGTGTGACAATAGGCTGTACTCTGCCATTCATAGCTGGGGACATCTGGTTTCAGGTTTATAGTGCCTGCATATCTGAGCTGTAACTTACTGACATTGCTACACCTTGTTTGCTGTAGCAAACACTACATCCAGGCCTCCTGGATCTACCTTTGTTTATATGCTTGTTATTTGTTAGCTTGTTATTTCACTGGTATGCTACTTCCACATAATACACAGCTTCTCAACACGTCTGTGAGTCACTACTGATATCTGCATTGCTTACTGTACGTACTTCCATGTTACACATGACAGCAAGTGACTGCTTGTCATTGTTGCATTTACTTAATTGTGACACATTGCACTTAGGTTACCTGGCACTTGCTCACTGACGCTTTTATATCAGTCAGCAGTTGTAGGTAATATCAGTACACCCTCACTCCCCACTGGACCTTGTTTTCAATTATTACGAAATTCACAATAGTATTCTAGCATGTCCAGAGGTCAGTTGTCAGTTCCCTCCCCAGTCCAGCTGGTGAGTGTGGTACTCCAGAGACAATGTTAGAACAGCTGCATGTACACAGACAACCCCCTCCTCCTAACAACAAATTCAAACTCATGTGAGTGATGCAACCATATACCAAACTGGAGGCTAGGCTCTGTCTACTCAATACTGCCATAACCAGTCAGGTGGCGAGGGAAACCACACTCACTACACTTCCAGTCTCACATAGACCTACCACGACAGCAGAACTAACACATGATCACACATGAACATACTTGTAGGCTCGGACTACAGGTCTGCCTACGCAGCAGAGAACTCCTAAGTAGACACTCAGGCAACCACTACCATGGAAACGAACACGTGCAACACATATCACACAAAGCCAATGTGCTGAACACTCACAGCCATTAACAGTACACAACACACCTCATACACCTGTACTAGGTGCCTCTATCATCAGGCACACTAACATCACGTTCACCAGGCTTAACGAGGTGAGGGCAACGGTGTGCAGCCTGTCGGGCACTATGACCTGCCACATAACACAAACACTCAGGTAACCCCAAGGCAAGTACAGGTATGACTCAGTCAATATCCATGCTGGTGTGAATGACCTGACACATACCTCCCTGGACTACATGACATGAGACAGTACAGAGCTCCCTGAGCACGTAGCCCAAGACAGTTTGACCCTGACCTTGAGTAGCACCCTACCCTCACCAAGAACAATGCCACAATATCAAGGCACGATGATCCCTTCCATCAGTTGACTGACATACTGGTGTCATTCACAGGTGTGCCAATGCCTGCCATCTTGGGGTGGTATGCTTTGCTAGGGACAATAGTATAAAAAAAGCCAGCACCTCAAGTGGTTCAAATATAATGATTTATTCTGCAAAAACTAGACCGGTTTCAGCTATTCCAGCTTTCATCAGTAGTTGAAAATCACATGAAAAAACTGCTCCTTATATATTAATGGAAAGTCATGACATCACTTCCTATTTAAAGAGAAAACACATTATTGTCTTAACAATAAACAGAAAGAATAAAAATAAAAATGTGTGTGAACGAAAAACAATAAGTAAGCATAAATTAATAGTTGTCCATCAAAAATTGTGCCATCTTAATAAAAATATAAAATTATAAAGAGATAAATAAAGACTTTACCTGACAGAATGAATAAGTATAATACGATGTTGAAGAGAAAAAACAAATGTAATTAGTTCAAACAATTTCATTGATTAGGGTTCCAGTATACACAATAGTCTTGTACCATTAGAGAAAGCTGGTTGAAATATATAATGAAGATGAAAATTTATAATTTGTCATTGAGCCCTGGTGGGAAAAGCCCACCCAATTTGATAATCCATCTTTTCTCTTTGTTATTAAGGATTTCATGCCATCCTGTTTTAAATGCCCTGTTTCCCATGATATGATCAATGATGCAAAAAGAAAATTTGGCCGTGGCGTGCTTGATGGTATGCCTATATAGAGCATTAGTGGATCTGCAATTCCTGATGTCCCCCAAATGTTCCGCTATTCTAATTCGGAATTGTCTGGATGTTTGGCCTACATAAAAAGCTTGGCATGTGCATGTAGCCAAGTAAATAATCCAGTCGGAACTGCAATTGCCAAAAATTGTCATGTCATGTATCTGTCCTGTGTTTTTGCTTGTAAAACTTTTGGTTTTGAATATGTAATTACAAAAACTACAATGGCCACAAGGATATGTGCCCACTAATTTATCTCCTGTAAGAGTTCTCTGTATGGCGGTGTTGTCATGCATAATGTTTCTTTTGTAATAAGAAAAATGGGAACCTAATGTTTTGCCTTTTTTATAAGAAAAATAACAGCGTTCTCCTAAATAACCCTCCAAAAGAGGGTGAGAGGTGAGTATACTCCAATGTGTATTGATGATGTTGATAAGATTGTGACTGTTCCTACCATATGTAGTGATGAATCTGCATTTGTCAGGGTGGTTGGATCTAACCTTGTTCTTATAAGTTAGTAGTGACTCCCTGGGTAGTGTTGTACTCCATTGTGCGGCAGAACTAATGGCCTCCCGGTGATATCCTCTGGCCAAAAACCTATTAGTCAAGTCCTCATGATGTATATTGAGATCTTGTTCTGAAGAGCATATTCTTTTAATTCTCAAGAATTGAGATTTTGGAATATTCTTGATGATATGCTTAGGATGGAGACTGTTGGCATGTAATAAAGTATTGTATTGTGGAAATTTACGATGAACAGATGTTTTTAATGTATGATCCGGTTGTCTTTCTAAGTGGACATCCAAAAAATGAATGTCATTTAGATTGTATTCCACAGTGAATTCAGTCCCCCACATGTTACCATTGAGATGTTCCATGAATTCTTCAAGATATTCCGGACCTCCTTTCCACACAAGCCAACAGTCATCCAAATATCTCCTCCAGATGTCAATTTCAGGTAAATAGACATTGTGCAATTCATCATAAATTATATGTTCTTCAATGTATCCCATGTATAAGTCTGCATAAATTGGAGCAAAAGAGGCCCCCATGGCCGTGCCTTGTATCTGCCAATAGCATTCCTGTTGAAAATAGAATACATTTTTAGTTAGGACATGTTCGGCCATACACACAAGTAATGTGTTCATTCCGGGAGGATAAATATTCACTTTGTTTAGCCAGAATTCCAAGGCCATCAATCCTGCCCAATGCGGAATGCTGGTATACAAGGATTTCACATCCAAAGTGCACAAAAGCCATGCAGGTTCAAGTTGTGAATTAGAAACAATTTGTAGGAATTCAGTTGTGTCCTGAATCCTAGCTCTAATGCTTGATAATAATGGTTTCAATTTTTCAGTCAAGAACATTGAGAGGGGTTCCGTCAATGATCCAATCCCCGATACGATCGGTCTTCCTGGTGGTTTGTCAATGGATTTATGGATTTTCGGCAATAGGTATAGATATTGTTTGGCAGGATCCTTAACCATAAGATGTTTTTTTGTGTTAGTTGAAATAATACCAGTGTCAACAGCTTCTTGTAAGAATTGGTCAATTTCTTGTTTAAAGGCGGGTGTGGGATCAGTGCTCATTTTCATGTAGTGATGATGGTTGGACAGTTGTCCATTAGCCTCATCCCAATAATAATCGGCGTCCATGACAACAACTGCACCCCCTTTATCAGCAGAGAGTATAACTATATCCTTGTTGTTTTTGAGTCTAGTTAAAGCTAGTTGTTCACTGTAAGATATGTTATTTCTAGTGTTGTCAGATTTGTCGGAATGAAAATGTAGATCCTTCATGACCGCCTGTTGGAATACTGCGACATGTTTATCCATAGGGGGGTTGAAAGTAGATTTATGGAATCTAAATTCAGAAGATCTTTGAGAAGTGTTAGGGTTGTCCTGTTGTTTGAAAAATAAATGTAAATTAATTTTCCTACAAAACTCTATTGTATCAGCAACATGTGAACTCTCGTCAATAAAAAAAACAGGTATAAAACCCAAGCCTTTATTCAAAATAGAATATTCATCTGTAGACAAAGTGTATTTTGAGATATTTAACACATTTTGATGAGATTCCATTATTTCACTACTGATTGGAAAAGTTCCTCTAGACTTCTGACCCCGATGCTTTCTCCCTCCCCTGTGTGTCCTGCCCCTAAAGGGTTAATCATACTTCTGCCTCTTTTGTTATGTGGTGAATCACCCAAACTGGTTGATTCATTGTCTGTAGTGGAGGACTCCTCACCGGAGGTGTTGCTGGAAGAACCTGATTTTTTGAGAATTGATCTCGGTCTTTTCTTACGCACAAATGCAAAGCTTTTGGTCCCTTGGGCAAATCTCACACCTTTGTGGGATTCAAATTGTCTTCCCTTACTATAATCCTCTTTATCCCTAGCAAACTTATGTAATTTTTTGGATTTAAGATTACTCTCCAATGTGGTCAGTTCTTTGGATAGTTTGTTCAGACTACTGTGAAATTGTGGTTGATTTTCAAATTGTTTTAAATTGTTGCATGTTTTTTCAACATCCAGAGTATTGGCATGAACTGTCCATTCATAAAAGGACGCCAGTATATCAACTAATGCCATAGCTGCTTCTTGCTGTGCTATTTGCCAATCCCTGATTAATATATCGTCCGGTACACCAACAAGTGGTTGAATTTTTTATCTCAATCCTCTAGGTGAAATCTTCTGGGTCTGATAAGCCTTAAATAGCTTGTGATGCCAAATGTTAGTTCTTAATATTCTGATTTGTTTACCTAGCTGATTGAATTCTGACACACAACCGTCAACTGGATCCAATATGGGCAAATCAGTAGTATTCGAGGAACTAATACCAATACCGAATACTTTAAGGTCATCCTTATCAGCACATAGGCTAGATAATAATTTCCCAAGGTCCATGACAATGGCAGTTCCGACTGGATTATTTACCTGGCTACATGCACATGCCAAGCTTTTTATGTAGGCCAAACATCCAGACAATTCCGAACTAGAATAGCAGAACATTTGGGGGACATCAGGAATTGCAGATCCACTAATGCTCTATATAGGCATACCATCAAGCATGCCACGGCCAAATTTTCTTTTTGCATCATTGATCATATCATGGGAAACAGGGCATTTAAAACAGGATGGCATGAAATCCTTAATAACAAAGAGAAAAGATGGATTATCAAATTGGGTGGGCTTTTCCCACCAGGGCTCAATGACAAATTATAAATTTTCATCTTTATTATATATTTCAACCAGTTTTTTCTAATGGTACAAGACTATTGTGTATACCGGAACTCTAATCAATGAAATTGCTTGAACTAATTATATTTGTTTTTTCTCTTCAACATCGTATCATACTTATCCATTCTGTTAGGTAAAGTCTTTATTTATCTCTTTATAATTGTATATTTTTATTAAGATGGCACAATTTTTGATGGACAACTATTTATTTATGCATACCTATTGTTTTTCATTCACACATATTTTTATATTTATTTTCATTTTCATTCTTTCTGTTTATTGTTAAGACAATAATGTGTTTTCTCTTTAAATAGGAAGTGATGTCATGACTTTCCATTTATATATAAGGAGCAGTTTTTTCATGTGATTTTCAACTACTGATGAAAGCTGGAATAGCTGAAACCGGTCTAGTTGCAGAATAAATCATTATAATTGAACCACTTGAGGTGCTGGCTTTTTTATACTATTGTTCATAGCAGCTTGGTTGCCGAGCATCAGCCGTACTTGCTAGCTGATCTCTACAATGCTTTGCTAGGGACAGCTTGCACCTGTCTCCCCTCTCCTATTGGAATTTGGCGGAGCCTCTTGCTACACCCATAGTGCCTGTATTGGGCAAGGCTCATAAGGCAAACCCACATCCATTTGTATCACAAAGGATGAGGAAGTAAGAGTGATGCTACTCAACACCGGAAGTCTAGACCTCAGGATGCACGCACTCAAAACCCTACTTAGCATTCTGGACATCGATATCTGTGCAGTAACATGAACCTGTTTCAGGTTTCACAGGAGCACACCAGTACTACCAAGTTATAGCTGTTACCATTCTTGTCGGCCCCAACACTTGAACAAGGGAGGGGGGAGTATCAGTTTTCAATGCAGATTCCCACGCCTCCACATTGGTGGCAAAGTACAACATAGGTGTTAGGCCATTGAGTACAGAAGACGTAGTTGGGGACCTGGGGAAGAAACATGGTAGCGGTCTGTCATTTGTCAACCACATGGCCAACGTGGATTGAAAGACATGTTATATAGCCCAGCTAATCATGAGGGATTCACATGTATGGCAGGGGAGGTCATTGTGCCTCTTTACTCATCCATCATCAGGCCTATAATTGCGTACAATGCACCTTTTGGGATGTACCTAACCAGACACCTACAGCAACTGGTACAGGACAACAGTACCTCATCAAGGGGATGCAATGGCTCATACAGATGTCATATGCTGCCCAGGTAAAGTAAATCCAGCTGGACTCAGTGGCATACTGCCTGTTCAGAGGCAATCTGTGCGTGCCATATACAGCCATGTCCTACCCAGCAGTAATGAACATGCTGCACCTCAGGCAATCAGAGTCCCATACAGCCACATGCTCAGGAGACCTGGACCTCAGCACTGACATACATGGACATGCTGGAGGGCATATTCCTAACTGAGAGGCTCCCTTCACTCTGTAATGAGCTCACACTACAGGTTAGGCAGAGTCCCTCATTGACTCTCTTCCATAGGAATCTGGATGAGTGGATGGAGATCATAGTTGTACCCCAGGTATCACTTCTATGTCACTGTTAGACAGAGGCACAGTATACTAACGTCGGACAAGGGCATAGCAGCATAACTTGTAATTGGGTGGCGAAAGACAAACACATTCTACTAGGCTTACCAATGCCCTAGGGCAAATAGCCTAGTATGAACCTATGAACATGTGTGTACTGCTATAGTACTTCTGCCATATGCTGCATGTGTGTGTGTTGTGGGGGATGCACAGGTAATGGCCGGATATTTCTGCACAGGCGACACGTCTGACACACTCTGGGTGTTCATCCCTACATAATGGATGTGTGTTGCCATCCAACACTGTGATGTGGACACACATTACTCAGCCTGGATATACATATCCGAACAACACCACAAGCACAGTACACTACCTTGCTATGTATGCATGTAATTACACAGTTATTCACTAGTTATGACAGTGATGCTATCCATGCAGCCCACTGGGCCAGTGGAAGCCACAACACACACCGCCGGCACCATTGCATATGCTTACCACAGACATCCCACATACTGCATGTACTGTGCACACACATATCTAACCCAGAACAACTGCACACCACTTATTAATCCTGTCCAGTGGACTACAGATACAGGCATATTGTATAACAATAGTAGGAGGCTACTGCAGCACAGGGCAGATTCACATGACGGCAAGGCATCTGTGATCAGCAGTGTTAAGATGCTTCACATTCACCAAATGCACAGATATTGGCAACATTGTTGCAGACAGTTTAGGTGCAGGTACCCCCCCCCCATTCTCCTACACATATGGTATTAGTTATCCCAGATGACTGTAACCTCCTTATCCTCTCACATGTCCAGGTGAGAGCCACCCTCATCATTGCAGAACACATAGCATCACTGTTACGAAATGGTATCCCTGGATGTGTGCTACATTCACCCCTGGAGGACATAGCACCACATGACAGACTGATATTAATCCCTGGCCATACTACGGGATATGTACCTGAACAGTGCCATACATACACAGTGGTCCCACACCAATGAGGAGTAACCTCTACTGACCCTGGTAACTACTGCATCATATGCACAACTGGCCTTGTGTTCTAAGCTATGGAAGTTTTAAGTATGGGCAACATGTACAGCAATATTACATATGTATATATTTCAGGACTATGTACACACAACCTATCTCATGGACATACCTATAGATAGTGAACTATGATACATTTGGAGGTGTCACAGTAAACACAGTATTAACCTGCTACTTTGCATTACCTGTGTTTGTGGCAGCTGTTGCTGTATCAGTGATGCTGCTTGCTGCTTGCAATTTTCTGCTGCTGCTGGTGGTTTTGCTGCTGTCAGTCTGTTTATTTTCATATTTCTGTTTCTCTCTCTCTCTCTCTTTCTCAGGTTTGTGCAATGATTGTATTGCATGTGTGGAGTGTGGGTACTGAATGCTTTTGTAGGTATCTGCATAGGCCCATGTGATGGCCTCTGCACCAATTGTAAGGCAGCATTGGCTAATTGCATACAGCCAGTTGTGTACTGATTGCATGTCTCACTGTGATTTCAGGACAGTGCTATAAAAAGGTATGTGAGATAGGCGTTGCCCTTTCAGATTGTAGGCGTGGACCATGCTGGTATGCTGTTGGAAAATGTTCTGTGAGTGTGAAGGTTAGTACATCTCTCATGCTTCATGCTGTGTTGTGAATTCAGGTTGCTGCATTTCTCCCACCTGTTCCCTGTAGTGAGTGTATATGCATACTGACACCCACAACTATATTTATTATGTATTGCTATATATACATATGTGTACATATACATACTGTCATATATGTACATTAGCTGACAATATTGGGTACAAGCTAACAATTTTCAGGGCTGTTTCTGTTAACACACACTAGTATGGGAATCCAGTAATTGGGACAGTGGAGGTCTGTCTGACATGCTTAGGGTAGTACACATACTATATTGCCTTTATCTTCATTCCTACTATTACATGTTCCACTTATTTAGCAGTATATTCCTGTATGAGAGTCATGTCTTGATGGTAGGTCATACAGACTAGTGTTACTATGGTCTTGTGGTAGGGCCTACTAGTATGCTTGTATTTTGCTTTCAAATTGAGTACAGGGTCTATCAATCAAAGTGCTGGAGGCACCTTCCAGCAGTTAAGGGGTTAGTAGGTCTCACAGGAGTCAGGCTGTGTTGCAGATTCTGGCTGCTGCATTTATCTTCACTGTCTCCTGTAGTGAGTGTGTATGGATATTGACACTTACGACTATATTTCATATGTATTACTATATATTTATATATATGTATGTGTACATTTACATACCTTATGTGTATATTACCTTACATTATTATGTACAAGCGAACAATTAGTAGGGCTGTTTCTGTTAACACTGAACTAGTGTGGGAATCCAGTAATTCGGACATTAAAACTCTACCTGAGATGTATTGGGTAGTACACCTCCTATATTGCCTTTATATTGATTCCTACTATTACATGCTATATTTATTTTAGCACGATGATCTCATGTGGTAGTCATGGCTTAGTGGTAGGTCATACAGACTAATGTTACCAAGGTCCTGGGTTTGAGACTGGCAGTGGGAATTTATTCTTCTTTCCAAACCTTCAAAATGAGTACAGGACCTGTCAATCAAAGTGCTAAAGCCACCTTTAAGCAGTTAAAAGGGATAGTGGGTCCCAGAGGCGTCATGCTGTGTTGCAGATTCTGGCTGCTGCGTTTATCTTCACTGTCTCCTGTAGTGAGTGTGTATGGATACTGACACCTACGACTATATTTCTATGTATTACTATATATTTATATATATGTATGTGTACATTTATATATCTTCTTATGTGTACATTACCTTACATTATTATGTACAAGCGAACAATTAGTAGGGCTGTTTCTGTTAACACTGAACTAGTGTGGGAATCCAGTAATTCGGACATTAAAACTCTACCTGAGATGTATTGGGTAGTACACCTCCTATATTGCCTTTATATTGATTCCTACTATTACATGTTATATTTATTTTAGCAATATGCTCTTGTATGGCAGTCATGGCTTAGTGGTAGGTCATACAGACTAATGCTACCAAGGTCCTGGGTTCGAGACTGGCAGTAGGAATTTATTTTTCTTTCCAGACTTTCAAAATGAGTACAGGACCTGTCAATCAAAGTGCCATAAAGGCACTTTTAAGCATAAAACCAGGTCTGCTGCTTTGCGGAGCTCACATGCCACTGGCGGTGAGCTCCGCTAACACAGGCACACCAGCTAATTTCTTTGAAAGAAAAGAAAAAGGGGTGACAGGAAAGTGGTGAAAAAGGGGTCACAAAGAGGGTAAGACAGTAGGGAAACAAGCGTGGGATTTGCAGGAGGGATGTAGGTAAGGCCCATAGATGCCCATGTCTTTAGCAGCAACAGCTGTGCATTTCCATGTATTTTGGTGAGACATTTGAAACCTTCCACCCCTGAGAGAGGTATCAGGACAACATTAATGTTTGTTGTAGAGCCAATTGTAATTAACAGTTTCAATGTCAAGCGGACATGTGTGCGACATGGACAGCTATGTATGGGGCGTAATTTTTTTGTGGGTACAGAGTGCCCTTTTTTTTTTTCCAGGGGAGAGTGGTATGTCAGGTGAAGGAAGTCGGTATAGCTGGGGAGGTAGGTTGGGTAGGTTAACAGACAAGACAGACAAGACGCATACAGGGGCGGTGTATGACACACGTGGGGGGGTTACACAATTGACGGGGACGGAGGTTGGTATATCCGAGACGCATGAGCCCACAGATGGCAACAGTGGAACTGATATCCCCACCCATAGGCAGTTGCCACTGTTCCTTCACAGCCCAGGACGGGGCTGTGCTGGGGGCTGTGTGGCGGGCAACGGCCGGGGCCGTTAGCTGTGCCACACGAGCCTCGAGCTGGCGTAGGGGCCCAAGAACGGAGTCTTGGATCTCCCTTCGCACCACAGACCGGACACCTTGGAGGGTGAGTGGACGAACTCCTCTGGCCATGCTTGCAGAGGGGGGACGGGCCCCATCCCCTGCAGCGCTTCCACCCGAAGGTGGCACAGGGCCACCGGAGGAGGGTCCGGCCTGGGCACTAGTGCCAGGTGCAGTCGCCAGCTGAGGTGGGAGAGGTGGGTCCGCTGGGACCTGCCTTCCCAAGCGTTCTAGGTTTATGAGTAGTTATGTTAGTTTGGGTTAGTGGCATATTATTCCATTCAGATTAGTTGTAACAGCATGCATTGGTATTCCCATTAAACAAACACCCAGATATTAACACCATTGAACAAGGGGCATATCAATATCACATGCATTATTTGAACGGAAATACACAATCAAACAACATGCAGGGTTGATTAATGGCAACAGCCATCAGATTTGCAGGTATGAACAGGGCACATGCACGAACAGACATGCATATATTTTTGAAACAGACAAATGTCCATGGTTAATGAAATGTTCACATACCAATATTTATTGGGTGTTGTTATATGGAATTATAGGGTTGGGTGGAGATATAAAGTGATGACACATTCATAAGTTACACATTGATATACATTTGTAATAGGTACACAATTAAGTTGAGGCTGATATTTCAAAATGATTTTTATTTGACTGTCATGCTACACCTGTTACAAATACATCACTATCCTACTTATTTTTAATTTGATCAGATACATCATCCTGCTACACTTTGATGACAGGACAGGGGACATCTATGGCTGTTTAGTCTGTCAGATAATCATTCATTCTATCTGCAAATTGTTTACTGTTATCACCATATACAAATTTTGGCCTTGACATTCCAGATTCAGACACACTGAAATCAGTTTGGGATGTTAATTTGTACTCCACACATGCATTTAGTTCTGTGGAAACACACTGGGTCTAATATATTCAGGGGTTATTACTACTTTATTTATTCATACATGACCCTTTCTGTCACTCTCACACATCCTACAACTTCACAGTTCAGGTTGGCACTTCTAGGCTTTGTTCACATATTAGACCTGTGGTGATTCAAACACTTTCCAACAGCCTCACTTCTGTCATGATTCAGCATTTCAACAGGGGATAAATCACACATGTGACTACCTCAGATTCTGAAGCTGTACTCTGCAGACTACTGCAGGTTATACTACATTTAATTAATGGTGGGACATCTGTATTACAGCACTATTTATTTCTATAAATTATTTTTCCAGTCACACTTGCATACTGATGAACTTGTTGCAGCCATACCTGCAAACTTTCAATTCTTGCTTGCACATTAGATTACTTTTAATCAATACACTGCAGTGTTCTGATACATGCTACACTATAATATTTATTTACAAGTACTAGATGGGGTTACTAACCTGCATGGTGGCGCAGCCGCGCCAGCCTACGGTCATGCGTCTCATGGTTCACAGAGCGGACACCTGCAGCTGTAATACAAAGGAAGTAATATTGGACTACACATCTCCATGGTATCAGCTGGTTGAAATCCTTACATACAAGAGTAAAATGTAACTTACTCAGTAGTGGGGCGTTGGGCATATCCGGGGCCTCCTGGATCCATTGGGTCAACTGGTCTTGCTTACGCCGCTTCAGGTCCGCATGGTGGTGACGGACCTGCTCACCAGTGCGTGGAATGCCAGTAGCACTGGTCAGATCACGAGCCAACTGGTCCCATGCCTCCGCCCTGTACGCTCCCCATGAGACCTGGCCCTGCATGAGTTGGGCCTCGTGATGATGGACAAGGAGCCAGACCATGTATCTGGACTCCTCAACACCCCAACGCTGTGCTCGAAAGCAACGTCCCTCACCTACTCCACTCATTCTGACTGCAGGTCTGTTCTACAATCGGTTATGGTGTGTATTCCCGCCTATGGGGCTTATATATGCCGCTTTTCCCGCACATTTCTCTGATTGGCCATTTTGGAATTGTATCTACTTCACTGAAAATGCTTTATCATGCTCCATTCTGTATTTTATCCCATATATATGCTATTTCTGCATTTCTAGGTATTGCTGTCATGGCTTAGTGGTTTAGTACCTTGACTCTAGTGCATGGTATCCTGGGATCGAATCTAACCACTGATTTTTAATTTTCCTGACAGAAATGAGTTGAGGACCTGTCAATCAAACATGCCATAAGCACTTTTATGCACTTAGAAGCAGGTCTGCGCCTGTTTGCGCGGAGCTAACGCATGCGCACTGGCAGTTAGCTTGTGGGAGCGGCGCGCAAAAGGTGTGCACTGGGATAAACCTTAATTAGCTAGTGACACACATGTTAAGCTGAGCATAGCTAGTTGCAAACAGTTTCAGCCTGTTAAACCGGTGCTTAGCAACGGGCATACAGTTTGCAGCTTTTTAAACACTACGCAGCTACGGGCACTGTGTCTCACAGCAGCTTAGCTATCAGTACATTTCTAATTATTTTTATTATTGTGTTACTTCAATATATATGCTCCATTTCATTCCATTTTACAAAAGGGTATACTTTTACATTTGGACAATACTGTCAGGGGCTTGTTTAGTGCTTATTTACGACAAAAAAAAAGGTTGTGGTGTGGGCTCGAACCCTGCCTGCCTACTCTTAAGCCGGCAACTCTACCTCTAAGCTATTTCTTCTTGGCTTATTTTGCATATTTAGTTCTCATATCCTTTTCCACTGATTGCTAACTGCAGCTGCGCTAGTAGCACACCCGCGCACACGAGCGCACACAGTAGCACACATTTACGGGGGTTAAAAAAATAAAACAGTTTTTATTTTCATTTTATAGCCTCTGTTCACTTTGTACACTGATGGTCTGTGGGGGAATGTGTTGTGTAGTGTGTTTGTTTACATTTCCATGGCCTCTCTCGTGGCTGTTTACTTTCAGCCATTCTACACTTACGGGGGCGTGTCCGCATGCAGAGCTTAGCCTACGGACACGCCCCCTACTCTCTTACACGGACCGTGTAAGAGTTACAGTGTGATTCAGCATGCCTCATGCACCTCATGCATATGCATGACATGCTGACATCACACCGTTTAACTGCAGCCTCCGTGTAAGAGTTATAACTCTTACACGGAGGCTTCCTGAATCTGGCCCAATGTGTATGAATACATATGCTCTGGGTCTGTCAATGTGTTAGATTAACAGCACCAAATTTCTAAATGTTTCCCTGATGTTGTTATGCAGTGTCCCTGATTCAGTGTTCATTTTTCCACATTCGTATGAGAGGTCTGATAGTGACAGAAGGCGCATATTCCGCTCACTTCCTTACAAAGATGATAGAATAATAGGTTAGGGTTACCACCTGTCCACCTTTGTGAGGGACAGTCCCCACTGGGCAGTTGTGTCCTGCAAAATAACTGAAAATATGGTAAATGTCCTGAGATTTTAGGGCACAGATTTTATATTGATCCTATATTGTCTGTAGTAGTTGCATAAACAATTATTTTGTATCTGAAACACCTAAATGTTATAAGAAACAATAAGCAACTATAATGCTACAAGAATAAACTTTTATTTAAGCAAAACAGTGAAGTTCTTTCCTTTGTATTGGCTGTGGGTATGTTTTTCCCTCCAAAATCTGATGTTTCTACATAAAAGTCCCACCTTTGGCAAATGTAAAGGTGGCAACCCTATTATAGGTATGCGGTAGCATGACTCGGCCGATGGATGTGGGTCCCAAAACCCAATTACTTGTCCGTATTGAAGAGTCTCGGTTCCCATGTATCAGCCAGAGGGATGCAGACTGTAAGAGGAACATACAAATAATATGAATAAATCACTGGACAGGTTGCCGATTCTGTACAGTCGAATGGCATGCCATCGCCTAATGGGCAGCCATTTCCGATACTGTAGGCATGTAATCCGATGTAATAGGCATCACAAGGTAATATTGTGGTCCTCACTCCCAATCAGGGGAGTGAGTGTCAGATGCAAGCACTAATGTATGTACATTTGCAAGTGCGGGATCGAGCGGGTGTAAGCCTGTTTGGCTACCAGTATGCGAGTATTGCACTGGTAAAGCAATGTAGAGGCTAACCGAGTGTAAGAAGCTGTAACCAGAGGTTAGCATTGCTTAACACCACGCATACCCACACACACCCGCTCACAACTGCTTTAATGTGCCTTACTCCCTCCGTATCCAATGGCCTTGTTATGCCCTGCAACAAAATAAACAGCCTCTGCAAGGCTCGGAACCAGGACCCTGCACACACAGCTAATGTGATTTACCAATATGCCATGGCAGATATATAGACAATGGACAGTACCACAAACATATCATACAGCGCAGTCATTCAAGAGTATAGGAATGTATCCCATCATGTAGATGTATATGTGAGTGTTTATGTCCAGCATATAGGTACATACATATATAGAGATATATCAGGAACATGCCATGTGGCAACAAAGTATTACAAACGAATGAAATGGGAAACACCAGTGTCACCTGTATTATGTAGTGGTGTTGTTCTATGTAATCTCAAGACTCCCTCAGACAGACATGTTTTATTCATACACGCAAACAGTTGTACATTGGTCGTATATACCTCTCTGTGCATGTAATGTACATTAACACAACAGTACCTGTCCAATAATTATGTGTGAACAGTACTCTTGCAAGGTGCTGTGTGCAACATCATCATCATGATAAAGGTAAATGGGGTAACCATAGAGGGACCTGTAGTGCTGTGTGTACAATGGGGACGGTCCTCATCACATGTACCTGGACCATTTAGGAGTGATGTGCATACAATGATCGTGCACCTGAGGGACAGGGGTGAGGATAACAAGAGTATGTTGTGCTGCATATTACAAGGGTTACATGTGTCCAGTTGGCACGTGTGTGAAATGGACAGCTATGTAGAGGGCAGATGTTGTCCTAGGAGCCGATTGGCCTTATGTTTCTGTAGGGTGAGGGTCGAATGTGGGGGAAGGCGAGTAGGCATGGCCGTGGAGGATAGGTAGGGTAGGATCACAGACAAGACAGCATACAGGGTCAATATATGACACGTGGGGGGATACACCTCAGACGGGGATGGGTGTTCGGCATTCACAAGCCTATGGGAACAGTGGGACGGAGGTCCCCAGCCATGGGCAGCCGCCACTGCTCCTAAACAGCTTCAAAGGAGGCAGTGCTGTGGGCTGTCCAGGAGGGGCAGCATCACTCTGTAAATGTGACACTCTGCTCTTGAGCTTACGTATCTGGCTTCGGAACCCCTTAGAGAGCCCCCAACGCAACACGTCTGGGACCGCACAACAGAAGACATGTTCCTGTCTCATCCTGCTCCCAGGGAGGACATGCTTCATCCTCAGTGGTGGTACCACCAGAAGGTGGTGCAGAGCCAACAGAGGTTGAGGTCCAAGGCTGGACCTCAGATGTGCTGGTGCCTGGTGCCATGGTCAGCTAAAGTGGGACAGGAGGTTCTGCCGGGACCTCCCAACCTATACAGCCTATGGTGTTGCAGTTTAAACTCATGTACTGCTTAGTGATAGACAACAGCATTCAGGATTACCTACAACAGTATGCATAGATATCACCATCAACCCAACACAACAGATGGTATATATTTGCAGAGAGAGCACAACACATGCATATATATATACTGCATGACATCTGTACAATGTGTAGTAGACGTGTGACCGCAGCTATGAACAGTTGCCCATTATTGGCTTGTCACTGGAAACCCCAGACAGTATCTGTCATACCACTGTTTCATGTGACATATGTCCAGTCAGGGATGCGATGGCAGTAACACATCCCTATCATCATGTACTGTCTGCAATCCTCACACTATGCTCCTGCTGTGCACAGATGTGTGCTCAGTGTGTAACACAGGAAACAAATGGTTCCACACTGACCAGTTCATATATGGCCCTACAGATGGGGGTCCCTCATGAACAGAGTACTGTCATGTCTGTATTAAAACATGCAGAATAACCATTACCACACACATGTTAAACAGGCAGTAGTCTCAATTCAGCATAGCTACACTTACATGCTGTAGTCATGTGTGGCACATCACCCTCCTGTCTTTAGGCTATTTCCCACTGTGTTTGAGGTACATCCAGATATCATATGTGATGCCGTTTCAGAACACCACATCCAGGTACCACTCACAGCGAGTGTCATGGCCAAATACCGACATGATTTTCCTAGATAGTGTACTGTGTTTATCATGCGAATGGCTATGGGAACACCATCACAGCTGTTCCACATGCAATCAGCTGGAGGAAGACTGCAATAGGTGCAGGGGCCATCATCTGATCATGTCCATCACTTACAATACACATGCTGCTGCTGAGCAGGTGTACACCTCCACATCCACCAGAGAGTGTGTGGGTGGGACAGGCAAAGTACACCAGAGAAGGGCCTGGAGACTAAACCCTAAGCCTCATCTGCTACACGCCTAACAGTACAGGGGTTGAACCCCTGACTGACTAGTCATTACTATTACATGTGCATGAAGTTACTACATGTGCCACAAAGCCGACATGTTGCTGTGCTGTAAGAACATATATGTCTGCAGGTGAGAGACATCTGCAACAGAGATATAGTAGACATACATTAGGTGTAGCACACATGGCTGTCCACGTGAACAGATGCCATTGTTACCACAACCACACTCTCTAATGGAATCACATTGACACTCTTTGCCAGGGCCACAAATATACAACCTAACTACTTAGTTTGCCACACTGCAGTAATGCACAGGACTACATGCACCACAGGGGATATCTAGAGGTTCTATGGGCTAGGGCATGTGAAAGTGTTTGACATCTGTTGGTATGCCAATGAGGGTTATACTAGGAGTGACTGTGGTTGGGAGCATCATAACCCACACGCAGACACAAGGTGCCAGTACTGACATGCATGTATACATTGCTTCATGGGTGTGTAGTGGTTGGCTGTGCAAAATGGCTCTACAAGGCTAGGTGAGGGGTAATCCTTGGTATCACGTCACCCGACAATGGTGTGCAAAGTGGTTCAGGGGTGTAGTGTCTGCAATGTCCCACACATATGGGTACTGCATGATCTGCCCTGACATCCTGGTTACCAATGTGTATGGCCATAGCTTTGCAATGCATGCTATGTCTGTGTTTGATAGTCCTTCACATGGACGTTACCTTGGATGTGCATGTCCCACAATACTGTACAGTGACATGTACAGGTGTACCTGGTTTGGCAGGCACATATTGTGTACACAGACTGTTATCCCCCGATATGCTTGTACTGGCCTGGTGTGGCAAGACCTGCTTATAGTGAGCAGGTCAACCCTGCACCTGCATTGATAGTATGATAAAGTATTCCCTGGTGTCAGTGGCATTGGTCCATACAGGGCACATGTGTACGGCATTGTATGGCCTCTGTGGATCACATTTGATGGCGCCACATATGTTGCAGGCATCCAGTGGGGAACATAATGAAGGCACATTGTCCACAAATATGTGCCTATTGTACCGCTGTACAGGGTGCCATGACCTCTGCAGCCCACTGCATTCACACAATGCCTACTATCTGTCATCAATGTGCATGGTACTAGCAACATAGCGGGATATTCTAGGCAAGTGTGTTTGTGTATGGCACATGTGTGCAGGATATATACCGAGTACCAGAAGGGTTACATACTTTGTTCACCAGGCCTTTTGCCAGATGCAGGGGTATGGCTTGCCAGCACAGTCCCGTGGCTGACAGCTGTACTCCTTGTGAGTTGGCCAATGTGTCATAAGATGGACACCATATAGGAAAACTACAAAATCTGCTCCTCAACATGGCCAGTGGTTAGACACTCACAGCCACCTGGCTCTGACAGCCAAACACACACACTTGCCATGTCTTGTATTTGAACCTCTACCTACCATATCACACTGTCGCCATATGCTTTTAGAGCACGCACTACGGTGAATACTGGGTTACAGCACTCTTACAGGTGTATTCCTAGGTGGGTGACATCAGCAGGATTGACAAAGGTGGTCATGTGATTTGTACAGAGAGTGCATATTCTACAAAGCACTGTACTTGTCTCACACAGGCAAGTCTGGGATTAGAACACCAACCTAACTACTTAATCACACTACAGCATAACACAGTTACAGAACGCACTACCAAGATTACTGGGTCAGAGCACTCCCAGAGGTGTATTTCTAGGTGGGTGAAATCATCAGCCTTTCCAAAGGTGGGTAAAGGAAATGTATGGAGTGTGAGCAGTCTAAAAAGCATTAATCAGTCCTCAGGCAGACGGAGACAAACAAACCCACACACACACAGTTGGCAAGTCTGGGATTAGAACACCATCCTAACTGCTTAATCACACTATAGCATTACACAGTTACAGAATGCGCTACTGGGATTAATAGGTCACAGCAGTCCCAGAGGTGTATTTCTAGGTGGGTGACATCATCAGCCTTGCCAAAGTTGGGTATAGGAATTGTATGGAATGTGAGCAGTCTAAAAGCATTATTCTCTCCTCAGGCAGACGGAGACACACACACACACACACACACACACACACACACAGTTGGCAAGTCGGGGATTAGAACACCGACCTAACTGTTTAATCGCACTACAGCATTACGCAGTTACAGAAAGTGCTACTGAGATTACTAGATCACAGCAGTCCCAGAGGTGTATTTCTAGGTGGGTGACATCATCAGCCTTGCCAAAGTTGGGTATAGGAATTGTATGGAGTGTGAGCAGTCTAAAAGCATTATTCTGTCCTCAAGCAGATGGAGACACACACACAAACACACACACACACACAGTTGGCAAGTCTGGGATTAGAACACCGACCTAACTACTTAATCACACTACAGCATTACGCAGTTACAAAATGTGCTACTGAGATTACTAGGTCACAGCAGTCCCAGAGGTGTATTTCTAGGTGAGTGACATCATCAGCCTTGCCAAAGTTGGGTATAGGAATTGTTTGGAATGTGAGCAGTCTAAAAGCATTATTCTCTCCTCAAGTAGACGGAGACTCACACACGCAGTTGGCAAGTCTGGGATTAGAACACCGACCTAACTACTTTATCACACTACAGCATTACGCAGTTACAGAACATGCTATCAAGATTACTGGATCACAGCACTCCAAGAGGTGTATTTCTAGGTGGGTGACCTCATCAGCCTTGCCAAAGATAGGTATAGGAATTGTATGGAGTGTGAGCAGTCTAAAAGCATTAATCTGTCCTCAGGCAGATGGAGACACACATACACAGTTGGCAAGTTTGGGATTAGAACACTGACCTAACTACTTAATCACACTACAGCATTACGCAGTTACAGAACACTCTACTGAGATTACTGGGTCACAGTAGTCCCAGAGGTGTATTTCTAGGTGGGTGACATCATCAGCCTTGCCAAAGTTGGGTATAGAAATTGTATGGAGTGTGAGCAGTCTAACAGCATTATTCTGTCCTCAGGCAGATGGAGACACACGCACACACACAGTTGGCAAATCTGGGATTAGAACACCGACCTAACTACTTTATTACAATACAGTATTACGCAGTTACAGAACGCACTACCAAGATTACTGGAACACAGCACTCCCAGAGGTGTATTTCTAGGTGGGTGACATAATCAGCCTTGCCAAAGGTGGATATAGGAATTGTATAGAGTGTGAGCAGCCTAAAAGCATTAATCTGTCCTCAGGCAAACGGAGACACACACACACACACACACTCCAGTGGTGGGAACAGCACACCTGCCTATCTACAGATCACTATTACAATAGTGCATAGTTACGAGTCACGCCACAGAGACTACAAATTCAAGGCTGTCATTATGACCTTCTAGGAATGCTGACATCAACAGGGATGCTGGCAGTTAAAATGTACATATCAGTGAACCTGTGTGTTTAAAGTAGGAATCCATCCTGAACTGGAGTATGCCCATCTGTGGAATGGATGACTACTATCACTATACAGGGTTACAATGGCCATACCCATACACATAGAGGCACATAACCGACACAAGGTGTCACTGGGCATGCTCATACACTTAGTAGCACAGGGCTGTTTGGGATGCACTCTGATTCTAAACACAGAAGGCCACAGTGGCCATGCTATTACAGTTAGACATAAAGAAAACATTGTAACGGACTCTGGTGTTAGTATTTGTCACTGTTAGCTGGAATGCTGCACTACATACATCTGACACCGGTCTTATATACAATGTCTGCTGCTGTCCATCACCTTAGATGTACCATTCTATACCAAGCACAATAGTACCACTCGCAGTGATGTCTTGCTAGGAGTGGCAACTGCTTGACCAACACAATGAGCCAATGTCCTGCTGTAATTACAAGGTTGTCCAGTGTTTGTCATTCTGGGATGACATGACCGAAAGTAGACAGGCCTTTGTAACATATCACATGCATCCATGACTCAAGGGAGTGGGGATAATGCCTAGGTCACATTCACCCATTAAATGCCATTCCAAGGCAAATGTCGTAAACACAGGATAACACTCTGACACCTAGAGGACAACTGCATTGTATGCTTATGGTAACTAGTGCTAGATGTGTAGCATTCATAATCACAGCTGCTCACTGTAGATCCAACAATGGGGAATACTGACATCTATGCAGTGAGGAACACCTGGCTGAAGGCTCTGTAGTGCACAATAGCACTACCACCATATACCTCAGAACCAGACATGTGGGCCATAACACAGGTGCAGACCGCTCCAGGTGGTGGTGTCCCCACATACATAAAGGCCACTCACATGTACTAACCAGTACACCAACGAAAGGCATCACAGATAAGTCAGGTGCAAGACACAGTGGCAAAAGCTGCATTATAGGATGTAACCCTCAGACACCACCATGCCCTTGTACCACCGACACACATCCATACATGTGGTAGGACATATAATAGTAAAACACCACATGATCCTTGACCAGTAGACTGTACCTAGCTCTACATCAACTGTGCAGAGTACCCATGTACTGACACAGTTACATCATGTGTTATGCAATGCAATGATACCACTGTTTGTAACCAGGTCAGCTGCACACATACCAGGAGCCCTCGGTTATTTACAGCATTAACAGATGACTGTTGCTGTACACCAGTAAACACCCTCATGTTTGGATATGACATACATGTACCTGCCCTGGATATGTACATGCCACACACATACAACATATATGTAAAAAGCATAGCTGTTGTTGTCCTTTGTGCAGACAGGTGGCTACAGCCATTACACACATGCACATGGACTGTAGGTCAATGGCTGCTGAATGCTAACAGTACATAAGGTGTGATATCAGTGCTGACAGAGGTAACATTCTCTCTGTACTGGTCACCCATTACACCTATCATATCATACAACAGTCCATGTGTCATGTATGTCATTACACATGCCCACCAATTGCAATGCCTACAAACATGCCCAAATGACAGGAATGTAGGACCTATACTCATGTACATGTAATGGTGTGTGTTCAGATACCATGCGTGTGCAGTTGCTGATGTATGCAGGTGACATGTGTCTTAGTACATCAAGCAGTTGCAGTGCAGCCTCAACATTGACTGCTGCATATGATGATATGTTGAAATTATGGAAAGATGTACCTCAGGTATGGACAGATGTGTGGACATAACTAAGTGGTGGGGCATCTTTGCAGATGGATGTTTGCTGAGGACAGCTCACAGGTGTGTCACAAGCGGTCCTACAATAACCTGTGTAACCGCTAAGCAATGGTTTTGTTAATTGAAGGGCAACACACACAACATAGACAGTGGTCAGGGTGACACCGAAGGTAAATCACTTGACACCTGTAACAGTTAAGACCTCCCGTGTACATATATCAGCACAGTTGCCAAAGGAAGCATCAGTACCCTTTGTAACGTGTGCAATACTGCTGTAAGTCTGTCATACGTATCATGAGATAGTCAGGTGTTTGATTTACAGTACTGGCTTGTGTGGTTGTGTTTGTGTGTCCATATATGTCACGTATGGTGGGGAATATATCTCAGTTGTTACTCACTCTCCTGTACACTGTTGTAGACATCTGTACAGACTGCAATGTAGAAAGCAGGACATAGGCAGGGGTGTGTATCTCACACATGTAAGGTATCTGTGCGTGACATTGGTGTATTCAATAGTGAATGCCACAGTGTGTGTGTGTGTGTGTGTGTGTGTGTGTGTGTGTGTGTGTGTGTGTGTATGTGTATGTATGTATGGCTGTCTGGTCCCTGGAGTGAGGATGTATGTTACCATGGTGAACTGATAAGACGCCCTCCCCCCATCCAGCTGATGCAATCTACTATCCATGTTGATGTCCCCGATCTTAGGCCATACTGACTACCTGTACATGTGTAATCTCTGCGGCGCGCCATGTAAGTGCACAGTACTGTAATGATGATTTGCACATAGGCAGGGGTCCTCACCTCCACACTAGCAAGTGTGTGTGTGTGTGTGTGTGTGTGTGTGTGTGTGTGTGTGTGTGTGTGTGTGTGTGTGTGTGTGTGTGTGTGTGTGTGTGTGTGTTACTGTGTCCGTGAATCTGTGAGTGTGTGGGTGTGTTACTGTGTCTCTGAATACATATGTGTGAATACCTGAGTGTGTGGGTGCAGTTGTGTGTTCACATCCTGTCATGGGAATGTATATTACTACTTCCCAATGAGGCATCACACTTCCCACTGGCCTCTACCCTTGTCATCAGCTAGACCGTTCTCTTACCTCCCCACTCCATGTAACCGTACCTGTGATGTCACCCAGTATGGATGTCACATCTGTAGCCACAGTAGCTTAATAAACAGCTATCATGCTCTTGGATCAGTAGACGTGTTTGGAACGTGGGGCTTTCTAACTGTGGAAGCTACAAGGT
Source organism: Protopterus annectens (assembly GCF_019279795.1). Taxonomy (NCBI): domain Eukaryota; kingdom Metazoa; phylum Chordata; order Ceratodontiformes; family Protopteridae; genus Protopterus; species Protopterus annectens. The sequence goes on from NC_056727.1 coordinate 1,148,129,173, forward strand.
GCATGCTGGTATTTTCATACATACCTGTGAGTAGTCCACATTTACATATGGGACACTAACTGCAAACACTGACATACATCGGCACATGCAATTAGACCTGAAGGAAGAAAGCAGAACATCATGACCAACATGCAGTTACTGTTGTTACACAAGACACATACTGTTTAACAGTACAAAATGCATTGTAAACCTGTACTACATAGTATGTCTGCTGCCTGTCAACAGTACACAACAATTGTAATCTACACTTATCTTCCTAGTCTGTTCATCCTGTGCATCAGACCATATGAGCATGTCCCTGCACCAATGGTGTGGATGACAGGGATGTGGCACAGGCATCATCATATGCACAGGTTGATAATGTTTGCCAGAGGCCTAGGCTGCACCACTGGATGACATCATGTGTGTGGGTTAGGACCGTTGATCTAATTGGGTGTGTGTGGATGTTACGCATGTGTGTGTTGCGGTGCCCTACATATGTTTCCGGTGTGTGCATTTATGTATGCACACAGTTCTGGCATGTGTCTGGCCTACACAGGGGTATTATTGACAGCTGCGGACTGTACAGGACAGGTTTTACAGTTCACGGTGTCTGGCCATGGCCACGTGACCTGTGCCTGCCATGGGTTGCATGGGCACTAAAAGGAAGAGGTGCAGATTGGGTACTGTCTGATGACATATGTCCACTGGAACCGTGTCCCTATTGGGACCTTCCAAGGCCACGTGCACATGGCCTGCTGTGTCGTGAACAGCACAGCACCAGCTGCACTGCTGCTACCACCACTATGGAAGTGGGCATGTGAGGTAGCTCGTTCACGTAGACCTGAAACAGGTGATGTAGTAGGCTTATGTCCACGTGTCCGACGGCTCACTCCTACCAGATATTCCAACACAGACAGCTCACGCTCGCTGATTGTCATGCCATGGTCAAGGACTCAAACCATGTCACCCAATCATCTATCCAAAGCTTCAGCAATCTGTTGTTCAGCATTTACCATTGCCTGGATGTTTTTGTTTAAAGAACGGTCAGCAGCCCTCTGAAGCCTCTGATCTTCTCTGTTATGCCATTCAGCACGTGCCTGTGCCTCCATTACAGCCTGAAACATGCGTCTGGTGACACCAGCTGATGCGCTCTGTCTTGCAGGGGCATGTTGGCTAGAGGTCCTCCTTCGAGCAGCACTGGCCACATCCCTGTGTGGGGCATCACCAGTCAGTTGGCTGACACCATGGTGTGCAGGCACACCTTCCATAGCCTCCACACTTTCCTGTTCCAAGCTACCACATGCCAGCTGTCCTTCCTCTATGGCCACTGGTGATGGGGTATGTGTTGGCATGAGAACTGTGTGCGGGGATGAGGGGGATATAGGTGGAATGTCAACCAATGGCACATATTCAGCCCCTGACAACTCTGCCTGTGCTTCAACCATACATTCATCAGCACTGCTAGGGTCTGTGGGGATACTAACATCAGATGGACCGCAGGAGGGGAACGCACCTACATCACCTGTGAGGTGCAGACAAGAACTGTACATTACAATCTATACAATAGACATACACAAACAGACACACACTATGGCACCCAACATGCATGTGATATGACAGAAGGCATGCGACATGCATGTGATATGGCAGACGGCATGCAGCTCAGACAATAATAGTGGTAGTTATCATACATCCCTGGGTTGCACACAACAGCATGCATGTGTCATAGCAGAAGGCATGCAAATTACACAATCATAGTAGTAGTTAGCATACATCCCTGTGTTACACCATGTAGACCAGCACAGGTTAACAGTACACCTGCCTGATGTGTGGCATATGACCTTGCCAATCACATGTAGTATGACGTGATCTGCTGATGTGTGCAATGACATACATACATGTTTAACACAATGATGTCCTGTCAAATATAGAGTGGGGTAATGGTGTCCCAATGCACTGTTGTCTGTCCACCCTACATATATAATGCACATTTAGCTGATGTGCATGGCCATTGCAGGGGAATTATGAGGTGTCTCTATTGCTATACAGTGTGAGGTACAGACACAGTTCATAGTCATGACTGTGTTCAGATACAATACATATATACTGTAGAATGTGACCCACGTCACTGAGGTGTATACACATTAAACCATGATGTGGAATGTGTGACACAGGTCACTGAAGGGTATATGGATGACACCCCTGCACATCTGCAACCATATTGCTGCTGCCTGGCAACTATGGGCAGACATGGCAAACTCGTCGGTACACCATGTCCCACATGACATCTGTGTAACACACACACACACACACACACACACACACACACACACACATGAGGAGGAAGGATGACAGTGATGTCTGACACCAGCAAGGGGAATGTACTGTATCTGTGGGCTGATGTGGTTGTCTGTGTATGTATGTGAATACTGTATAGGTGACTGCTGTCATGTTGTGACACACTCAAGATGTTCAACACATCTTATGTGGTGGATTGATGTCACGCCTACACAAGTTGTGCACAGGACTGTAGGATGTCTAGAGTTCTACGTCTGCAATATAACATTACACAAAGGCCATAGTTGGACCATGTGGAGCCAATGTACAATAGGGTGTACACGCAAGCACATCACGTCTACTGTGTGTGTTGCTTCATGTCTCTGGCCATCCTCCATGTCCAGGTGTGTACATGTGTTGGCCAAATGGTTGTGACGGGCATCTATTTCACATATCTGTGTTGTCCCATATGACATACACCCACAGATGTCATATGCTCCATTGACAACAGGGTTATGCAAACAAAGGGTGGTATGTTTGGTATGTGGGATATGTTTTTCAGGATAGTTAGGCAGTGTTGCAGCCAGCCCACTAGATGTCATGGACATGTCAGATACCACATCACATTGTGTGACATTCATAGCAGGGGTATGAGCCACACCGGTGAATCCTGTGGGCTGGCCATACTCGAGCTCACTGTGTAGTACTGTTTGTATTTCCCACATGTGTAGTTCTGATCTGCAGTACATGTCCCTACAGTGAACAGCACCTCCACCACTGTATGCACAGCTGTCCACACATCTGGCAATGACAGTTTGTGAGGTTTCATGTCGGTGTTTCACATAGTTTACAAGTATTGTACATGGGTAGTTATTGTGATGCATTGCAGGTCCGACCTGTATATTGTGACAGGACCATGCATTATGTGTATATGTGGTAAATGGCCACATGGCAGATAGATCTGTGCATTAACATGCCTGATAAATAATAACAGTCTCACCTGCAATGCGCTGCTGTTGCAGCGGAACACCAGAGGTACCTAAATAGGAGTGACACAGTAGTATGATCATTATCCATGCCTGTATGATAGCTACAGGATGCAATGTGAATGTTAACACATATGCCAGCACAATAGAATATACTATGGAGTATGCACATGTGTGCATACACAGAGTAGCATACTATAGTATGCGGCATGTGTGTAGACATACCTTGCATATGATGTTACATTACATATTGTACAGTGACACATGTAAATATATGGAATATAGTTGTTATATGTGCAGTAGTGACTTACCAGGCAACTCCAGGCCCGGTGGTTGAGAGACACCCACCTCCATGATATCAGCTAAGGCTTGTGGATGTTGTTCTTCAGGTGTCCCCAGGTTGGCCAGTAGCTCCTTGGTATGTGTGAATGGGGGCTGGGTTGGTGGCCCACCATCTGTTGCACCTTGTTCTCTGGCGACTGCATTCACGTGCTGTTTCGCCCCTCTAATGAGGTCTGTACAGTGTCTGCGCACCTGCTGGTATGTGCAGTTGTGGCCACCCACATCATTAACCCTCCTGCAAAGTTACTGCCACAGGAAATCCCACTGCTGTGCATCCTGTGGCACATGGCTGAACAGGACATCATGATTATCATGTAGGTATGGGATGAGGGCCTCATCCTCCAAGCAGGTATAAGGTGGTAGAATTACAAGTGGCATACCTGGAAGACATAATGATGGAGACAGGTCACAGTAACTCAAAGAGATGTACAGAGCTACAACTGAACATGCATGTGTATCATATTTATTACGATTAAATAGTTGTCTTTGCAAATCTACATGACACTGACACCACTGACATGTTTGTGTCACACACATTTGACACTCAATGGTGATTGGATATTATCACCATATATGTGTATGTGTCACCTGATTACATTGCTCATACTCCATGTGGATGCTGTCTTGATGTGGGCATGTCTGTTTGCCTGTACTGGTGTGTCCACATTAATGCAGTCGACCTTGATGTTGTGTATATGTCACATATAAAGACTTACACTGCCTTAACGGACATGACCTGCAACCCTGCAGATTTGCTGATGGAAGGTTTTACATGTATGTTTTTGCCATATACAGCTACACGGCACTGTAGAGCAGTTCAACATCCTGCCATGTGTCACCTGTGTTGCACATGTGATACACATGGGACACTGGCTAACCAGATGGTATTTTCAGGGATGGATATCAACTATAGCATGTATGGTCAAAGTCAACTAGTAGACTACATGACCTGGGCCATGTATGAATCTAGGATGAAAGGTTACCTAGCTGTAGCCGACAGTCGGGTTTCTCAGGCCAGGTGAAGCAGTGCCACATAACTGATCCACAGGGTTAAATATACATTTACCATGCGGTCATCACACCATGTCTGAGAGGGGGACATGTGCAGCTTTGCTGGACAGGGATGCATAGTATGGCAGGAGTATGTAAAGTATATGGGACAAGGATCTGTCTAGCATGTGGTGATCCTTGTGCTAGGAAGGTGGATGTCCGTGAAGTATGTGTTTGAGATCAGGATGTGTAGGTGTAGCATGTCCAACATCACTGGGTTGGACATGTCTTTATTCATGGTTAGGCATCATGCTACATAGTAGAGATGGGGAATGGGAAGGCTGGTGTAGGCCATCTAAACATGGCCAATACCCCTTAAAGGAAATATGTGATCTGATATGGGTCACTTGAGTGTTGAGTATGGCTGGATAATGATCTCTATATTCATGGATGGTACACTGTCATGACTAGGGTTGCCACATACAACTACCTGACAGGTGTGGTGACGTAACTATCACAGGAAAGACAACTGCCCAGCTGCATCCCTTACACACAGTGCCCATTATTTTGACCACTGCCTAGGTGGTAGTTCATGGGTACAGGGTTATTAACATAGGGGTGACAATGCAATATGTAGCTGTCAGATTGTGGCCATATGTTACACACCTCACCCACAAAGCCTCTTCTGCATGTTGTCCACAACACTCTGAGTCAGCTATTGCTCCTAGGTCATAGTTGTTTGCATACTTCAATAGGCAGATGCCTTCTGTTATTCTGTGTGGTATAGACTACAATGAGGGGGAGTACAATGAATTAACCCTGTCTTACTGTAGCTAGCACTGGTGTGATTTGCATATATTATTCAGACACCTTGTGTAGTGTTGGTTCTGCCAGCAGTCCCATTGTAAAACACTCCTGTGATATAGGAATGTACATCTAGTACACTGAGTGTAGGTGGAACACAGTATGGGTGATAATATTCTATGACCTGGCAAGGTTATGATATGCAGTGTGAAATCAACCTTACTGTCATCTACATCTGTACTGCTGACATCAAATAAGTTGATCAAGGTTCATGGCCTTTCATACTAGACTCAGCAGTGTACTAGTGCAGTACTTCCCATTATCAGTGGTGTCTCCCCCTTTGTCGGTTGTGATAATTGTTGGTGTGCACCATTCAGTGTGTACAAAGCCTGACATGAAGCTATGTTTTACATGACGTGTATGTGGAGAGCAACTTGTTTTGCCATATGTGTATGATACAACCTGGGATGTGGGCAGGTCCCATGCAGCCTGAGTGCAGCTTGTTCCTGCATAGTTGTGGTTACCGGGGTTCTGTAGTGTACATGGATATATGATTGTGTACCTGTTGGGGGGGGCAGTGTGTTTATGTTATCCAAGGCCCTATCTGGATTGCTTAATCATGCTCAGCACTTGTTCAGAACTTGAAAGCACTAAGTAAGCTACTAATTACTATAGCACTCAATCTTCCTCGTTACCTAGAGGTAAACAGTTTTGTACATACCTTTCTCACTTGCTTAGAGTAAAACGGCTCTTGTACTCACTTTCCTCACTTATCTAGGGGAAAATAGTTTTATATTTAGGCATATCCAAGGGTCAGCTCCCAGTGTTCTCTCCTGTCTATCTGATGAATCTGGGCATCTTGAGGCAATGTAGAAATTGCCTCATGTACACAGACAACCCTCTCCACCTACCACCCAACACTACAACCTGTGAGAGATGCACTTATCTAGCCAAACTGAAGTTAAGCTCTCTACATCCATGACTCAACTTGACAGTCATGTGGAGAAGGTAAACATTTTCACCACACCACACTCATCACAGTCTCACTAAATCTACACCACCATAATCCACACATAGTAACACAAAAACATTTGCGGAGGCTCTCAATAATAATCTTTCTAAGCAACAGAGACCTCCAAAGTGGAAATGCAAGCAGCCTCCATCCCCCAACACAACCCCAATGACACATAGCCTACAGACTCCGTGTGCCACTCAACCACAGCCAATAAGGCAAAACAACGTACCCAACACACTAGTCATAGTTGACTCTATAGTCAGGCCCACTGATGTTCCACTCACCAGGCTAAACAAGGAGAAGGTTACTGTCAGCTGCCTGTTGGGTACCAGGATCTGCCACATAACCCATGCACTCAGATCACTCCACAACAAGTACAAATATGACTCTGTCATTGTCCATGTTGGTGTGAATGACCTGAGATGTACATCCCTGGACTACATGAAAAGAGACATGGAAGAGCTTTCCGATCTTGTAGCCCAGACAGGTATGACCCTAGCCCTGAGTAGCACTCTGCCATCGTCCAGAATGATACTGCAGTATGAGGACAAAATGATTGACTTCAGCAATTGGCTAAGCTTCTAGTGTCATTCTAAGGGGATGCAGTATCTGTCTGCTTGGGATGACATGGTTGGCAGACCATGATGCTTTGCCACAGATGGCCTGCACCTGTCACCCCTGGGATTCCGGATACTGGCTAAGGCTCTTGCTGCCTCTATAGTGCCTTCTTTAGGCAAGGTTCAAATAACATATTCACCACCATAACAGGAACAGGCAAGCACAAACCAAGGGTAATGTTACTCAATGATGGAAATCTAAATCTCAAAATGCACTCACTCAAGGCACTCCTTGTAATGGAGAACATCGATATCTGTGCAGTGACTGAGACCTGGTCCAAGGCTCCAGACAGCACCCCTGCACTACCAGGCTATAATTCATACCACTCATTTCGGCCATGTAACCTGGACCGAAACACCAAAGGCAGAGGTGTGTTCATATTCATTAAGGATATCCACCCCTCCAGGCTAGTTGCTTAGCACAATGCATCCAAGGTTATCCAAGTGCAACTACCTCTGGGCTAAACTGCAATCCAAATTGTAGCTTGCTACAGATCCCCTACCATGCCCCAAGATTCCCACTCCTCTTTTCTTGATGCACAGGAAATTATTAGGGTTCAACCAGTCACCCTACTAATGGGTGACTTCAACTACTCCACCATTAACTGGGAAAACTACTCGTGTACCAACTCATTAGCTCAACGCTTTCTGGAATTCATAACCTCCAATGCCCTGGATCAACTTATCCACACCCCCACCAGGGGCAATAATATCCTAGACCTAGGCATTACCAACATGAGTGTTCCACACCTGAAGTCAACTCCTTGTTGGTCTGATCCGACCATAAGCTAAACACCCTTGATATCCACATCCCGCCCCCACCCTCTATTAAGGAAACCACAGTTTAATATTTCTACAAAGCCAACTTCATACTTCTTAAGACAGAAGTGGTGAACTTCATGACACACATGCAGATGGACAATACAGTTACAACTGCTGAATCCTACACAAATGGGCTCTATAAGCACTTACACGAGTGCATGGATCATGCTATCCCAAACAGAACCAAGACACTATCCTCCAAATAAAGGAAGCCAATCTGGTGGTCCCCTGCCATAAACAAACTGTACAACAGAAGGAAGAAACTGTTGCAAAAGAGAGTACAATCCCATGAGTGGAGGAGCTCCCTGGTCAGCCTCAGTAAGAAGCTGAGATCCCTTATAAGATCCTCGAAAGCTAGCTACGAAAACAAAACTGCCACTAATTCCAAGGACAACAAAGCATTCTATAGCTATGTCAGACATCTCAATGGCAACACCCAGATCTGCTCTAAGGTACAACACAAAGGCACGAACATTACAGAACCAGCTTATATTGCCAACATCTGGGCAGATAAGTTCAGGGCTACCTTTCCCCCCTCTCACCCCCTAAAGAGCCCATATCTAAAAACGAAGAATGCAGAGTCCCTGTAATCACAACTAGGCAGGTAAAAGCTGCACTCTCTAAAGCCAATATCACAGCATCCATGGGACTGGACAACATCCCAAGCTGCCTTTTACATGAACTTCAGAATGAACTGGCTCCCCACGTGTGCACCATGTTCAATAATAGCCTCACATCAGGCTTTGTTCCCCGTGAATGGCACACACCAACAGTTATCCCACTTCACAAAGGCACTACAATGGACCACGGGACCTATTGCCCTATAAGCCTGACTAGCCTGGTTTGCAAGGCTATGGAGCACATCATCATGGATCTCATTCACAGAGACATTGGGTACCTCCAAACCTTTGACCCCACCCAATTTGGCTTTGTTATGTGCAGACCATGCCTCCTAAACCTGGTGGACTTTTTTGAGACAGTTACCAAGGCATTAGATGAGGGTAAGGAGGTCCACACAGCCTACCTTGATCTCTCAAAGGCTTTCAACAACATTCCCCATTCTGGTATTATTGACATACCCATCCACCTGAACATTAACCCCTACGTCATGAGATGGTTTGCAAAGTGGCTCACGGACAGTACCCACACAGTTGGAGTTGCATACCCTAGGTCCGACTGTAAACAAGTTACAAGTGGCGTCCCCCAGAGTTCAGTCCTAGGACCTCTCATCTTCGGTATATACTTCTCTGAGGTACAAGCAAGCACAGGAGGACTTTGGCTGAAAAGGTATACAGACGACTGCAAACTAGAGGCCATAATTGGTTCCCCAGCTGATACAGACACCCTCCAGAAGGGTTGCACTGAGATGGATACCTGGTGTCAATATCATGGCCTCAAGCTGAATGCCAAAAAGTGCATAGTCATCCCCTTTGAATAAAACTAATTACCCATGGACTACCATCCCCTTTGAATAAAACTAATTAACCATGGACTACCACATAGGTGCTAGTCCCGTACATACAGAAAAGGTAATAAGGGATCTGGGAATCCAAGTAGATAGCAATCTCTCCTTGGATAACCATAATGCCAAGGTGGTTAGAATATCCTTCTACGTGGCCCCCCCTAATCTCAAATGGGTTCGCATCCAGAACAAAGGAGGCCATTGTGCCTCTCTACTCATGACTTATTAGACCCATTAAAGGATACAACACCCCATTTGGGATGTACCTTACAAGACAACTGCAACAGCTTGAAAGACCACAACAGTACCACATCAAGAGGATTACTGACCTCAAACAGATGACCTATGCAGCCCAACTAAAGAAACTCCAACTGTAAGCGTACTCAGAGGTGATCTCTGCTTGACATACAAAGCACATGTCCAACCCAGTATTGCTGGATATGCTCCACCTAAACAAAAGCCCCTGAGAGCCACATGCTCTAGGGATATAAACCTAACCACAATGATAACTAGGATGTACTGGAGAGATAGATTCCTGACCCAGAGACTCCCCATGCTTTGGAACATGATTCCAACGTACATCAGGCAGGGCCCCTCACTAGCACTCTTCAAGAGAAACCTTGACAGGTGGATGGGAGACAGACATGTACAATGGGGATCAATGCACTGGCTATGCTGGACAGAGGCACAGGGAACTAATGGCTCTGCTGTTCAGAGGCACAGGGAACTAACATAAGGGGGTGGTGGAAGCCAACACACTCTATCTAGGCTTATAAATACCCTTGGGCAGACAGCCTAGTACCTACCTTTGAACCTATTACATGTCTTATGTGCATGGATAGTTAACTAGCTCTTCCATTTTACTTTGCTATCATGCTGATAAACTGTTGGTTGACTACAAGTCATATGTATCCTGTTATTATGTATTGTAAATGCCAATAGACATAACTAATGTTTGCCTAACATAACAGTAATGCTATGTAAAATGTAAAACATATCTGCCTACAATACTGTACATTACACAGTTATTGGCACAATATCCCACAATGCAAATCATAATTGCACAGTAGGCCCACCTTCAACATGTTAGTCTCAGTAATACACCCATACATATGCCTACTGTTACAATATATCAACATATACTATCCCCTGTTATAGCGCGTACTTGTTGGACCAACCCTGCCACTGACAGCGGCTGGAGAGGAATTGTTGGGTTCAAAGCCCTTATATAGCATCCCTTGTGGTGTATGAGGTGTTTGCCTTGTGACCTACAGCAGTACACACATAAATACTAGAAGCGTTACTATGCTCAACAATACATCACTACAAGATAACTGTTTCCACTATATGCATTGCGTACACTTTAATTATTACAGAACAGGTACTACATACACAGACATACTGAGTGTTCTACATACCTATTAGTAACCTGAAGTGTCGTTAACTGTTATTTTAATCCTTTTCAGTTTATGTTTCAATCTTCTTTGTAATGTTCTGCTGGTATATACAGATGGTTTGAATGTGTGACAAGCCATCCTTTTATAGTTAAATATCGGTAACATGTGCTATCCTGCCCACCAATTGGTGTTCCAATGTAGTTAATTACATGCTCATCAGCTGTGCAGCTACTCCATTAGCCAATACCATGGCAACAGTGGTGTATAACTGAGTACTCCACTTGGGCGTTGTCCCTTTGCCTTACTTTCGAAGAAGACGGCCTGGATGTGTTGTTTGTGATGTATTGCAACAGCTATATGGAGACAGACAGAGATATATTAGCTTCATGACTCCTGTGGATTGTGTGTAATGGCTAGAAGATGTTGTTCTACATGGAAGTGCCGCTGTTATATTTCAGAACATTGCAACTTATGCAGGGTTTGTTTGTACCTGATACTTCTGCAGATTTTTCAGTCTGGCAAGGATGTTTGGGCAGCTCAAGGCTGTATGGCTATGCATGAAATGTTATGTAGTTTACAGTGTGCTCACCAGACATCTTTGGTGTGGTGTACCTGTGTATCATACTGTGCTGTTAATCAGTAATTGGTAACACTTCCTGGTGTACACACAACCGTCTGAAACGGGATTAGTGCAAACAAACCCTGTAACATCAGCAGCTGTTCCATTGTATAACAGCAACTATTTCACATAGGGCCATGTTAGTGTGTCTCTGACAAGGTATGTTGAGGCTTCCGCAGATATCATACAGTGAGTGAGTGATTTGTGATGTTATTACAGTTTGTATTGTAATTTGCTTGGGTGTGGGGGAGATGTTGATGGGTGTACATAGCAGATGCAGGTGTGTAGGAACTGATTTTGTACATAATCGATATGTGTGTGAGGGTTCCTTCCCTATATGAACACCTATCCTTTAGTGGATTAATACTATGGTAACTGCAGGCTAATTCATTAAGGCACTGTTAACTGGTTCCTGTATAGCATGCAGGTGATGTTAGTTCTTGAGTCCTTTCGGCAATACATCGGAATGTAATAAAATGTTGCTACATGAAAGCTGTCTGTGTATTTCTGTCATAGGTATATGCAGTCATTGGAGTTGTGTTGGTGACTGACCCTCTTTGGCTAGGGTTGCCACCTTTTCAAATGGCCATAGTGGGACATTTCTGGGACACACATCAGATTTTACGGGCCGACACAAACCCACAGTCAGTACAAAGGATAGAACTTTCCTTTTTTGCCTAAATATAAGCTTATTCTTGTAGCAGTTAAGTTGCTTATCCTGTTTCTTGTAACATGTAGGTATTTTGGATACAGAAATAACTATTTTATGCAACTATTACATTACATATGGAACATAATTATGTCCTACAATCTCAGGACATTTGCCATTTTTAATATTTTTGGTCAGGACACAACCGCCCAAAGAGGGACTGTCCCTCACAAAGTGGGACAGGTGGTAACCCTATCTTTGGCTCATGTCCATAGCACATATTTGTAATAGTGTATAGGCATATACTCTCCATATCCTTTGTTCATAAAGTCTGGTCGTGGCGGAATGTGTGATTGCTATGGTCCATGTTATACTCATATATGAACACTTCAACCTCTGTATACGGGATACCTACTGAATCCCGAATGCACACAATTCCGATGCCCACAGTACCGGGCCCAGACTCCCAAACCCCACATTACCGAACACTCAAACTCGCGACAGTCAAACTCGCAAAAGTAACACAAACACAGAACACACACACACAAAGACACACTGCTACCCACCACATCAAACAAACCATCCTACACTATGTATGAGCAGGTGAGCAAGCCCCCCTGCACCCCCTACAACCCCCTACTTTAATATTCTACATCCGAGATCACACAAACAGATGCACAAAGCAAACCCACACCCACACATTACAGTCCCCCAGGAACACACACCACACTCAGAACACACACTTACACACACTACAGCCCTCAGAAACACAGTTACACACAGTAACCTACCTGAACCGCAATACCAGAAGCACTAACTAAATGCCCCTTAACATCGGGATTTTAAAACTCGCGCTTCTGGTGTTTCGGTACTGTGGTCTTTTAGTCTTTAAGCCTCATGATTACGCATGTTGATATGTCAAGCATTCGGTATTTGGAAGGTATCCCTTTTATATGTACCTCCATGGTTGTGTAGATGTTGTTAACCTATCTATATATCTACATATATATGTATATCCCTATATATTGACATATATCTCTCTCTCTCTCCCTCTCTCTCTCTCTATATATATATATGTTGATTTATATATATATATATATATATATATATATATATATATATATATATATATATAGCATACACCTTTCATTGGGTACATGGCGGTTTGTCCTAGTTCCACACATTTCTTCCTTTTGTGTTTTAACCTGTCAGAATACACAACTGCCGTTGGTACATCTCAGGTAGCTTAGTGGTAGGTTATTGTGAAGATTGAGTATATGGTTGCGTGTTCTAATCCTAGCAGTGGTCATTTTACCTCTCAGAGCAGGCACTGGTAGTGCAAGGGTGATTAATGCACATTTCAGTGGTTGTGTGTTCCAAATGTTTATTATTCTGTGGAATACTACCTATATATGCAAGCTGTGGTTAAGTTATACTATGTAACATGTAAATCATCTCTGACTTTATTGGGATTTGAATCAGGACTGCACGGATATTATGCAAATGATGTAGCCATTACACTATTGACATTAATGTTCCTTCTGCCTATTTCCTATGTCCATGAATCCTATGTGTAAGCTTGGCTACACAACAGGCGGAACCACCCACACCCAGTGAGCTTCTCGAAATACCGACATAACACATGAATTGGGAGACTCTACATTAACATCCTTACTCCATTTGGCATAGCCCCTCACTGACACACTTTAGGGGAAGCCTTGATGTGTGACTGGCCAACAGTATATACACCCCTGGGATCGTGTGTCCCAGAAACATACAGCCAGGGTGTGGGGGAGCCACTCCAGTTTTATAGCTGTAAGACCTGTTGGGGAAATTGAATGCTGTTGGGTTGTCATGTTAACATGCCCTTTTGAGATCACTATGTGCCCCTATCACCCTACAGCACCCCAGTCTTCAACAGCTTCTAGCAACTCTGTCTGGAATCGCTTCATTGGCTATGTTTGACAGAGGCTCAGTTACTTCATCAATGGTGCAGGTAAAGCCACCACACTGTAGCTATGCTTCTAAATGCCATTGGGCAGATAGCCTACTACCTATCTGTGAACCTCTATAGTGCAGGCCATCTCCAACATAATATGTACTTATACAGAGTTTTCTGATCATGATATACAGTGTAAAATCACCATGTAGTCAGACAACAGTTAAGTACAGCAATAGCATACAGACTACTCATACATAATCACTCCAAAAGCCTATCTTGGAAGCTAGTGGACATGTATAGGTTTCAAGCTTTGTATTGCTTACTAGTAGGTTACCTACAGGAAAGATGGGACACAAGCACAAATGGGAAACATGCCTGCAACAATGCCATACCAACTTGCATGTGTCAGCCTAAGGCTTTGGAATGCTGGGCAAGGCTATTGGCGCACCCATGGTGCTGTTTTTAGGCAGGTCTCAGAGGTGAATCTCACCTCCATGAACTGCACAATAGCGGAATCAATGAGGGTTAGGCTACTCAACACCAGGGTAGTACTCAACATGCACGCACTCACAGCACCCCTCAGGATGGACAACATCTGCATCTGTTCTGTGACTGGGACCTGTATAAGGCTCCTGTGAGCATACCGGCACTGCCAGACTACAACCCATAACACGCATTACAGCCACTGAACATGGACTGGCACAGACATGGAGGGGTTGTATCCATATTCATCGGGGATACCTACACCTCCAAGTTAGTGGGGCAGCATGATACCTCTGTGATCATCCATGTGTGGCTAACATCAGCCACGGCGGCAATGCAAACTGTGAGCTACTACAGATAACCCTCCATGACCAGGAGCACCACTACAACTATCTGGAGACAGTGCTAAACATGACAGTCCTACCAGACACCCTGTTATTGGTCAGTGTCAGCTACCCTACACTTAACTGGATAACCTGCTCGAGTATTCACTTTCAGGCCCAGCACTTCATGGGATTTATCACCTCATATGGCCTGTATCAGTTGGTAGATGGACTAACGAGAGGTGAAAACATACTAGAAGTAGTAATCACTGACATGTGCAACAGGTGCACTACAGCAGAGGTAAACCGGTCACTGTTTAGATTTGACCATGAACTATTCCCTGATGATTTCCACTCCCAACCATCTCCCCCACCCATGGAACACACAGTGAATACCTTTCCTACAACTAAGTTCACAGTACTAATGACAGATGTGAGAGGGTTCACAGCCCCCACACTCAGGGATGACATTGCTCAAGTTACAGGCAGAATTACAAATGCACTCTATAAGCACCTACAAAGATGTATGGGTCATGCCATCAATGGTAAACCAGGACTCGCTACTCCTACACAAGGACACCGGTCTGCTGAACCCCTGCATTATACAGGCTATACAACAGAAGTAGGACAGTAGTCCAGAACAACAGCAAATCCCAAGACATGCAGACATCCGTGATCAGTATTCGCAAGATACTTATGTTACTCATGTAATCATCTAAGGCTGACATCCACAGGTAAATAGGTATGGATTCGGAATATGACCACAAAGGCTTCTTTGGCTATGTCAAGGATGTAAGCAGTAATGCACAGATTTGCACTGTGCTGGTGCAATATTGCACTGAATATACTGACCCTACTGATATCACCAATGCACTTGATGATACATTCGGAGCAAGCTTCACCCCCTACAGGGCCCACAACAATACCCAAAATGTACAGTATCCCAGACATCTGAGACATACAGGTGGTAATGGCCCTTTCAAATGGCATGACAAAGCGTCAATGGAGGCAGATGGTGCCCCAGACTGCATCCTAGAGACACTACAAGAAAAAGTGACCCCCCCCCCCCGCCTGATATAGCAATTTAGCATCAGCCTCTACACAGCCTACATGGCCATTCACTGGTGCATGGCAATAGCTATTCCACTCCACCAAGGTGGTGACACAACTGACCATGGTAACTACCACCCCATAAGCCTGAGTAGCCTGATCTGCATGGCTATAGAGCGCATCCTCATGGCACTCATTAACATAGACAATGGTAACCTCCAAACACTTGACCCAACCCAGGTCAGCTTGATTGAGTGCAGATCATGCCTACTGAACCTGTTTGACATCTTACAGTCACCTAGACTTTAGGTGTGGGGTGTGGTAATTCACACATACTACCTGGACCTCGCCAAGGGTTTTGACACCATTCCCCACTCAGGTATTATTTCTACACTCACCAGCCAGTACATACAACCATACATCTCAGGTTGCTTTGCCAACAGGCTTGCACACAGAACCCACGTGGTAAGCCTAGCAGCCTCCAGGTCCAAATCTTGACCAGTTACAACTGGTGTCCCACAGGACTCAATCCTGGGACCCCTACTGTTTGCCATATACTTCTCAGAGGTACAGGCTAACACAGATGGACTACAGCAGGCTGTGTTTGGCGATTACTGAAAGACTGGGAGCCATAACTGACAATCCAGCTGTCACAGACATCCTTCAAGGGGTCTCACATAGACCAACACATGGTGTCAGAGTCATGGCCTCCAGCTAAAGGCCATGTACTGCATGGTCATTCCATTTTGGGAAACTACACACACACATATTAACACGAGTGGCAGACACTACAATTCAGATGACATAATGGATATGTGGGGACTACATTGCATAGTGATATCTCCTTTGACAATCATATCTGCAAAGTAGTTAGAACATATGTCTTTGTAGGCCATCTGATTACTTAAGGGTTCGCATCTAAACAGACTTAAGTTATTGTGCCCCTTTACTAATCAGTCATCAGTCCCATCATTGAGTGTGACCCATTTTGGATGTACTTCAGAAGACACATCCAACAGCTGAAAGGGCCACAAACGTACCTCGCATAGACAGATAATGCCCTCAGACATGTGTCCTATGCTTCCAGACTGCATAAACTCTTGCATTACTCAGTGGCATCTCATTTACTCAGAGATGATATTTGCTGGCCAACAAAGCTGTGTCCAAGTCAGGCTTAATGGATATGCTCCACCTATGGGAATCCATGTCACAGTGAGCCACATACTGTAATGAGCTACACCTTGCCACAACCATAAATGGAAGATGTTGGAGTGACAGATTCCTGTCACGGGTACTCCCCATGATTTGGAACTACATCCCTGATTACACTATACAGAGCCCCTCACTAACACTCCAGGGAATCCTTGCAGAGTGGGTGGGGAACAGTGGATACACCCCAGGGATCCTGCAATTGGCTCTGCTCCACAGAGGGACAGTTAGTTAATCAATGGGGTGGCAACAGCAGACACATTTTGGCTAGGCTTATGAATGGCCTCGGGCAGTTAGGCATGTACCTACCTATGTACCTATGAACCTATACATACAGTATCGACACATGCTGCTATCTTAATTTACTGTTCAGGTATTGACTTACCTTGTGCCAATGGCAGCTGTGTGCATAATAGTTGAGGGCTGCCTATGTAAGATGCATACAGTAGACCACCTATACATTACAATTTACAGGTGGTCGTGTATGTGTGTGCCATCCATGTTTGCTGTGTGTGCAGGTGGAAAAAGGTGTCAGTCCATAGGTGCCTACACTGTCAGTGTGTGTGCTATACATTCCCTCTTTGTCAAGGCATGGGCATACTGGGCACGCCTCCATCTGCCTACTGGGGCTGGCACGGGGTTTTCGTGGTTTGAGTCCCTCTGTGCCTGTGAGGCCCTTGACAATGGTGGTGGGCTGTGAGGGCCTTCACCATTCTGTCCCTCCTGCAGCTGTTTCCGCAGGTTCATATTGTGTAGCATGGCACATACTATGAAGATGTGGGCACACATGCCTGGAGAGTACTGCAAGGCTCCACCAGATATGTCCAAGCAACGGAACCGTGATTACAGCATCCCAAACACACAGTCTATGATGATTCTGGTTTCTGCATGTGCCTCATTATGGCGTTCTTGCATGGGAGTCATCATCCATGGTTCCAGTGCATAGCCAGCATCCCCCACCAGGTGGCCATATGGGATGTCTCCCCTGGCAAATACCTGATACAACTGTGAGGCATGCCAGATGTGGGAGTCGTGCTAGCTTCCAGGGATGCCAGCACACACATCAATGATAATGCCCTGGGCATTGCACATGAACTGGCAGTTGATGGAGGGGTATCCCTTGCAGTTTATGTAGCACCTACCCTGCTCACCGGGTGGTGTCTTGACGAGTATGTGCATGCAGTCTATTGCACCCAGTACCTCCGTGTAGTCTGCCACACAGTGGAAGAGATGCATATTGCTGGTCAACTCCTCCTGCATTTGGGGGAAGTATATGTGCTCATTTGCATGTGGTAACATGGCATCCAGGAACTGGTGGAGTACCCTGGATGCTGATACCTGTGAGATCCCCATGATGTCCCCAGTTGGCCTGTGAAAGGTAGCTGTGGCTAGTATTCTCAAGCTTGCACATACCTATGTGTCCGCTGGGATGGGTTCCTCTCTGTTATTTCTGGCTTTGAGGCGTGGCTGGCACAGCTCAGCAGGTTGCTGTATGGTGTCCCTGTCCACCCTGTAACACTCTACTATCTCCAGATCATGTAGCCCCTGGCAGGTTACCCTGGGTCTGAACACTCTTCTCCTCCTCCGGTGCCTGAGATGGTTGTCAGCATCATCCTGCACACCACCGTAATCTCCAGCACATGCTGGTGAATCAAAGCTATGGCAGCCCCTAACATGTACATATTAAAAGTTCCGTTCCCCGTCTGTATACACCAATGGTGCAGAGTGTCTGGGAATACACAAGTGTGTGTGACATGCTTTCACACTTTATACTATTGTGCAATGGATGCTGCTGGTGTAATTGGGTGTGTTTGTGCTATTCCAGCTGCAGGGTATCTTAATTATGGGTTTTACAGCAGGTACTGCTATTGTGGGACCTTTGGTGTTGAATTACCCTTGGCTGCCATGATTCATCTATTGCCCTTTACTTCACTTTTCAACCCGATTCTCCTCCCATTGTCAGGCATACATCCAGCTGCCAGCTTTCTTTTGTACTTTCCCAACCCAGGATTGTTTAGCGAAATGTGTTATGCAGCTGATCTACTGCAAGTTTGCTTTGTTCTGCTGTGACAGTTCTCTTTTCTTTGCAGTACAGCACCTCCCCTTTCCTGTTCTGCAGGTAGCTGCTATCAGCCTTGTTAGCTGTTGTCAATGGCCCACTGTGGGTTCCTAGGTGTTAATTACTCATTTATACTCCAATTACCATGCTGCAGCATTTCCTTATTGTCTTCCTGTATCCCTCCTGTTTCAGCTCTGGTGCGCACCGCGCACAGCCGTTTACCAGGTTTTGAGCATGTTTTCATCCACGTTCACATGCACTTTCGGTTACCTTGTGTGCTCTCAGCTAAGCAAAGCTATGGCTACTTCCACACCCCTATCCTGCAGCTTTGCTTAGCAACAGGCAAACTGGATTAGCAATGCTCCAATGTGTTTACAGCTAAGGTGGCACACCCCTCTCTTGATGTCATCTTTATCTCCAGGCCAAACCTTGGTGTTGTACCGCTACATTGTGAGGTACATCCTTACGCCGGCGGGGATTTTGTGATTCAGTGTTACTTGCCTCATTTGCATGGCTTTGACTACTAATTCCTAGTTACCATGCAGAACACTGTCACAGATCATTAGCAATCCTTGCGCCATGGTTGTGGTGTAGCATGCCTGCCATTGACTGTTATGGGGAATTCATGAAATGTGTTACATTGCAGTTTTATTACATATAAATATATTATCATTGTGATCTCGTTTGCACACCGATGTACTGCGATTTTACTTTGCGTTAGTGTGGCTATGACATTAATTGTTATTTTTTTGTGTGTTGTGTATTTTTTTTATGCCAATGGCTATATATTTAGCCACTGGCATATATTAATAGTATAATAGGTGAGTTTAGTCCGCTGTCATGGCTCCAATTTTTTGTTTGAAAAAATGTAAACCATTTTTTCGGTTTACATTTCTGCATGCTTACGCTAGGCCTGCACCACTTCATGAATCGCTATATACCTTCATTTGCATGCTACACTGCTGCACATGGGGTAATTAATATACATGCACCGGGAGCAGCACAGCTGTGGCGTATGCTGGTAGTGCACGTGGAAACAGCTCGTACCTGAATCGCTCGGTGGCCATATTCGGCATTAGATCACCTACGCTACGCCTGCACCTGGCGTAAGCTTCATGAATCCCAGGGATACAGTATATATATATATATATATATATATATATATATATATATATATATATATATATATATATATATAAATAGATTCACTTTAAAAGCTTGAAATGTTTTGGGGCGTGGCCAAGGATGAACACAGGATAGCAGCAGATTTCTTCAGCTCCACCAATTTCATTACACTGACAGGAATTAATTACTTAAAAAATTTATTTTTGAAGTAATTTTCTTTCGAAATATGTTTGTTTTATATAGTTCTTGAACTATATCTAAAAAAGAAAGGAAATCTTAACAATATTCCTGTCAGAAATCACTTTGGAAATTTTCCTGTCAGTTTATCATTCTGAAATGAGTTCCAGTAAGCCAAATTCTCAAGACTCCAGCATCAAGAAAGAACTTCAGTCTCTGATAATTATAATCCAGCAACTTACTGCTAAGATGGATAAAATGGATACTAAAATAGACACCTTCATAGAAAAAACTACAAATCAAATAGACTTGTTACATATAGACCTGCAACAACAGAAGATCCAGATGACAGGCATAGAAGAAGCTGTGAATGACATGGAAAATAGAATACAAGAAGAGGAAATCAACATTGAGTTTCTGCTGAAACAAAATACACATTTACAAACAAAGCTGGATGACCTGGAAAATAGATCTAGGCGCAATAACATTAGGATTTTTGGACTGCCAGAAAATATTGAAGGTAACAATATTACTTCTTTTTTAACAACATGACTCCCTAAAACTTTAGACTTACCAGAAGCATTCTCTTTTGGTATCGAAAGAGCACATAGATCTATAGCTAATACTAACTCTAACAAAAACTATCCTAGATCAGTTATAGTTAGATTTCTATCATCTTTTGATAAAGAGATGGTTCTTAAATCTGCTTGGGCTAAAGCTCCTGTTAAGATTAATGAGATAATGTTTTGACAATGACTATTCGTCCATGGTAATAGCTAAAAGAAAAGTTTTTCTGCCACTAATAAGGGAGCTTAAAAAAGCACAGTTTAAAACATACCTTCTGTTTCCTGCCAAGCTTAAAATCTTCCTTCCTGATGGTCCTAAAATTTTCGATGACTTAGACTCTGCTTTACTGTTTATCAAAAAAAATAAGATTTTGGATAAAATAGAAGAAATGGAATGGGCTAGTCCTTCATTAAAGAGACTGGCAACTGAAACTTCGTGGAAGACTTCAGAGAAGAAGAAGAGACTAAAAAACAAATGATTTGTTCTATGTTTTTTTTTTCTTCTCTCATCATTTTATTTCACTATTAATCTTTTTAAATATAGTTCCTGCATTTCCAAGAAGCAACAAATATTTTGAAAAAGATTTAATCAAAGTTATTCTCTGTGTGCAAAGAAATGTTTTGTTTCATAACTAGTCAAAATATCTGGAGATTTAATGGCAAGTTGTGATTCAACTTGTTTCTCTTTCTGAAAAGGAGAAGTAAGGTTAGTAATTTGATACATTTTTTTTCTATATCTTTTTTTTTTTTCTTCTCCTTTTCTTCTTTTCTTTGTTTAAACAATGACATTTTATTTAGATTATGTAGTGGGTAAAGGGTGGGGGAGGGCAGGGAGAGAAGAGTAATGAAAATATGATTAATAGAATAATAACATATTTATTCCTTGTAAAAAGTTTATATGTTCTTCAAATGCTATTCCTAATTATACTTTCTTGATTACACTGCTTATGCTTGTTTGTAAATAATCTGTCATGCTTTAACTAATAATAATTAGAACTAAATAATAGTAAATAATATGTTTTATTTTTAACTCTATTAATATAAACAGTAAGTAATATTCCATTGTATATACTTCTTATAGCTTTCTCTTACATTTTTTTTATTTCTGCCTTACACCCTTTTACTTTCTACTCTCTTTTTCTTTTCTTTATTAATATATAGAAATGCTTTTGATTATGTAGACACAGTAAATAATAAGATTTGCATAAAAATTTAGTTGGGACAAAAATATTGAGTTTTATAACTTATTAATAATTTTGGGCTTAATTTCACTTACATAGAGGCTGTAATAACTTGCAAAATAAATTGTGAAGGTTTTGTCATGTTTAGATGCATTTACACTGCTAAATGAATGTTTGTCACTAGTTTTTAATAAGTTTCCCGCCAAAATGTTAAGAGAGACAATCTGGGATATGGGCTGTCTCATGCACAGTGTCCATGAGCTACTTCAAAAGCTTCAACTCTCAGAATTCTCACAGAGAAGCTGAAAGCAGCTAGTCTCACCTTTGACCTAGATATCACACTGACACATCACAGATTCAGGAATGATACTCTACCATGAAATAGAAATGATACAAATGCGACTATGTGAAGGAAAATGAACTCTTTAACATCTAAATGTGAGTTATTTTATATAATTACTTAAATATCTATGTTATAATTCATAAAATATGACAGTTATAATGAGTTTAAATGATACAGTTTCTTGTAGTAAGTAAATGTCTTATTTTAGAAGGCATAGAAAATGAAACATTTATTCAAGTGTTTTTGAAAATCTACTTAACAGCAGCTTAATAATCTGTGTTAAAAACTTATGTTCCAAACATATACATTACTATAACTCATTTAATTCATCTGATTGACAAGCATAAATAATTTTATAACTCTATACTGGAAGAAATTGTCATGTGATATATTTTAAAGCAGTGGTATAGCATGGTTGTAAAATCTGATTACTAAAATGTGTTTGCTGTGCATTATTTTGTATAAAGCAGACAGATTTATTGTAGGGACAGCAAGTAAGATAGTGCTCAATAAGGACACAACTCAGTGAGATCAGATATATATATATATATATATATATATATATATATATATATATATATATATATATATATATATATATGTGTGTGTGTGTGTGTGTGTGTGTGTGTGTGTGTGTGTGTGTGTGTGTATGTGTGTTTGTGTGTGTGTGTATGTGTGTGTATATGCATGTGTATATATATATATATATATATATATATATATATATATATGTGTATGTGTGTGTGTGTGTGTGTGTGTGTGTATGTATGTATATATATATATATATATATATATATATGTGTGTGTGTGTGTGTGTGTGTGTATATATATATATATATATATATGTGTGTGTGTGTGTGTGTGTGTGTGTGTGTGTGTGTGTATGTATATATGTATATAAGTGTTTCTGAGAATCTGCATAACTATGCAGTATGATTTATAACAATTTCTATGAATACAATATTTTATTCTATTGACAATAATGAGTTTGAGTAAATGCTCATATACAAGCAGTTCAATGTTTTTTTTGGAAGCTGTTAATTGCATTTACATGACAGATAATAGATGCATCTTAATATATGTAATGTCTGAATCATATTAGCCAAAGTTTTTGATTTAAATGAATGTTAGAACTTATTTTTCTCTCCTCTTGATTTCTAACATCAAGATTATTTGAATGCTATTTGAATACAAGTGTTTTATATTACATGGATGTATATAGTAGTATGAACAGTTTTTAAAAAAAAAAAAAAAAAAAAAAGGTTTATTTTAGTTTATATGATGTTGTTTTACCAAATGTGTAGTCTTGTCTTGCTAGATAATTGAATTGAAAACTGTTAACCTCAGTTAAATATAACTAGTATTAAATTGATAAGGTGGTAGCTGAGGTACTGCTGCTTAGGGTAGGGGGTTAACTTGAGTGGTAAATACTACTCTAAGTTGGAGTTTATAACTCCAGGCTGGATGCAAGGTTTAATCCTTACATTATTTTCACTTGTTCATTGTTATTTGTATATAGTTTTGACATCCACAATATATTTTGCACATTCATTATCACTACAAACAAAATTGAATCCTATACGAAATCCCATAAGAGATTCAATAAATACAGCTATATTTAAAGGTACACCTAAAGTAGGAGATGTAACATTACTTATCTTGTTATTTGTTATTTTGATCATAAGATTCTTAAGTTTTAAAAATGCCAAATGACATCTTTAAAAGGAATTTCTTTAAACATTAATGGATTGAATAATCCATGTAAAAGGGCAAGCCTAATATTATGTGCCTGACTGAAACCTGGCTAAAACCAGCCACAAAAGACACTGAGATCACCCCACAAGGCTATAACATATACAGAAATGACCGCCCAATAAAAAAAGGAGGTGGTCTCACCGTCCTCTTCAAATGCTCATTAAATATTACTTTGAACCCCTCACAACCCCCCCAGATCTCCAATGCAGAATTAATTTCCCTGAAGATACAAATAAATAAGGAAAAAAGCATCAATCTACTTGTGATCTACATCCCCCCTGGAAGCAACACTGACACACTTGAGCATATCTTAAATTGGCTTGCTATCAACTGCCCCCAGGAAACTATTATCCTGGGTGATATGAATATAGACTGGAACCAATGTTCCTCTGAGACCAACCCCACCCTCATAAATCTCCATGGTTTCTCACAAGTCATAACCTCCCCCACCAGAATTGGCAACTCCAACCAAAAAGAAAGTCTTCTTGACTGGATACTCACTAACAGTCCATCTCATGCCTATAAATCTGGGACTCTCCCAAATGAACTCAGTGACCATCTTATAACCTACATAGAGAAAAATAAGGTAGGGAGATGTAAACTACCAGTGTATAAATCGATCAGGAACACTAAACAATTTGACCTTGCTAAATTCCAACTAGAGCTACAGTCCTGTAACTGGTCTAATCTTAAATACCTCTCTCTCGAGGAAGCCGTAATAACCTTTAATTCCACCTTTATAAAAATACTCAATTCCCATGCCCACACGCTTCAGCCAAGGTTAAAAACCTGACTGCTCCATGGCTAACAAAAGACTCTAAATCCAAAATCAAACTTAGAAACAAAGCCTGGGACAAATGGCGTGCCTCCAAAACCCCCCTAGACCGATCTCACTTCCAACAACTTAGAAACGTGACAAAAAATCTATTTTACTAGATAAAAAGAATTACTACCACCAACTGCAAAATAAACACCAACATAATCCCCAAAAGTTCTGGGCAGGTATTAACAACCTTCTCCATCCAGGCAAGACCTCTACTCCAACTCCAGCCGACCTAAATGATAAAAGTCCTGAAGACGTGGCCAATACATTCAACTCTTTCTTTTTCAATGTTATCAAATCCTTAGCGGCACAACAGCCTCCCACCAGCCCCTCTACCACGAGTTTGACTCTGAAGTCATAACCCTCCTTCCACCTACAACCTGTTTCCACTTCCTTCATTAGATCCCTACTGAAGAAACTAAAACCTACTACCATTGCTGCTGACCTTCTACCAGCTGATTATCTACAAAAAGCTGCAGAGGTCATAGCCTACCCCATCTCCATCCTAATCAACCGCACCATAACGGAATCTACTATCCCCTCAATTTGGAAAATCTCCCACGTCATCCCTCTCCACAAAGGTGGGACATCTACTGATCTATCCAACTACAGGCCAATAGCCATATTGTCACCACTTGCTAAAATCATGGAAATATGTATACACAAACAACTAGTACACTACCTAACCCAGAGCAAGCTCCTAACTACCTCACAGCATGGCTTCAGACCCAAACACAGCACTACTATCGCCCTCCTGTCCTTCACTGACACGATAAACCACAACAAGAACAACAAAAACATGTCATCCGCTCTCTTTCTGGACCTATCAAAGGCCTTTGATATGGTCAACCACCAACTACTTCACAACACTCTAAAACATTCGAACTAGACAACACAACACTCAAGTGGTTTCGTGCCTATCTCTCAGATAGAAATCAAGCCGTACTATGGCAAAACAAACTCTCGCCCCTATTACCTAACTCCACAGGGGTTCCCCAAGGCTCCATCCTGGGACCCCTACTCTTTTCTATTTTTATAAATGACCTCCACACAGTCATCCCCGAGACCTCCTGCATACAATATGCGGACGACTCAACACTAATAAACACGGACAGGTCACCAACCAAGCTATTATCCAAAACCCAAGACTGTCTGACTGCAGTTGAAGACTGGTTGCTAGGTCGCCATTTGATCCTTAACCCTAAAAAAAACAAACTATTACTCTTCCAGCCTACCCATAAACCTTCCTCTATACTCTTTTATGTTCAGTCCAAAAATGGGACTACTATATCCCCAGACTCAAATTCCAAATTACTAGGTGTTACCATAGACAACAAACTCAGATTCGACCTTCACATTAACCAAACTATTAAAACAGTTAACAAAAAACTGGGGTCTCTTTATAGAATAAGATCCTTTCTAACTCCCAAGGCAAGAGAAGCCACAGCCCGGTCTCATCTCCTCTCCTCACTCCTTTATGCCTCACCCATACTCACCAACCTGTACAAATCAGACCTAAATAAGCTCTCAGGTTGCTACAATCACATTGCTAGATTTGTTACTGGCATGCCTTATAAAACCCATCACTGTATCAACCTGCACAACCTAGGCTGGGTGGAACTACCTAACCTACTCCAACAGACCCAGCTAACAGTAGCTTTTAAAATTCTCAATCAACCTGACTCCATTCCTGCACTGCGTAATTTAATCACCCCATATCTAAACCTAACTAGTCTGCGCTCAGCAAATAGGCTACTTGCTCAAACAGTCAAATCCTGTAACTTTGGAGGTGACTCGCTGTTTGCAAATTCCATTGGTAAAATATTGGAATTCCCTTCCGCATCAACTCACCACCATCACCTCTTTATCCAAATTC
Source organism: Protopterus annectens (assembly GCF_019279795.1). Taxonomy (NCBI): domain Eukaryota; kingdom Metazoa; phylum Chordata; order Ceratodontiformes; family Protopteridae; genus Protopterus; species Protopterus annectens. Next base: position 1,148,156,047 of record NC_056727.1, read on the forward strand.
AAGAAAAATCTATCCCTTCACTTTAAAAACCAGTGGCTCTGTCAATGTTCCAAACCAGACTAAACCCACTACCCTCCGGAACCCCACTTCTCCACATGTTTTCCTCAAGGCTCTTCCCTCTATCTAGCATTACTCTGACATTTTTTCCTTCTAAACCTTAAATGTTAACAATTGCATATCTCTTTGTACCTACGTATTAGTCTTCAGTAAGAAGTAGTATATTCTCTGTTCATATATCTCTTTGTACCTATGTATTAATTATCAAAATAAGTAGTATATTCTCTGTTCATATGAATGTAAATTACTGTCAATGTGGAGCTTTTCTCCCCGGGCCTCCGCTGAAAATGGACATGTATCCAGTCGGATATTCCTGGTCAACAAATGTAAAATAAATAAATAAAATAAATAATAAGATACATTAATTTACATAAGGCCAACTTAGTCTTCCTGCAAGAAACCCATCTCTTGAAAAAAGATATTGATAAACTAGCCACAAACAAATATACAGTATTGGTTAGTTCAGAGCACACTCAGAAAAAAAGAGGAGTGGGCGTGGCCAAGGATGAACACAGGATAGCAGCAGATTTCTTCAGCTCCACCAATTTCATTACATTGACAGGAATTAATTACTTAAAAAATTAAT
>NC_056727.1:1148161689-1148166689 GCF_019279795.1 Protopterus annectens
ATAATGTTCAGATCAAAAGGATACCAGCATACTTAACTCAGCTAAACGACTATAAAGAATATATACTTTCAGAAGTACAACATTTTCTAGACATAAATAATACTCCTGAAGTCTCCATTGTCTATGTTTGGGATGCCTTAAAATCATATCTATATGGACAAAGTATCAGATGGTATAATAACAAAAGGAAATCTTGGGATAAGGAATTGTTAGATATTCAAAGTAAACTAGACTCTTATAAACATAATAATAAAGAAAATATTATGGACAAGAAAGTTATTGAAGAAATAAACAAACTAAATGAGAAATACAAAGAAATTTTAACTCATAAAGTTAAAATAACTTTAGAGAAATACAAGTTTTTGTCTTATTCAATAAGTCCCAAATACTTACATAGACTTACAAATAAAACAAAAAGATTGAATAAACAAAACCATATCAAAGAAATCTTTTCTCTAAGGAAAAAGAAGAATGTTTCTAGTATACCAGAAATACTGGATGAATTTAGAAATCACTTTCACAAGATTAACCATAACAACATTAACATGGAACCTAAAGATAAAATAAAGGAGTTTATAACCACAAACATGAATAAAAAGCTTAATAAACAACAGATTAAACTATTGGACAAGAGTATTTCATATACAGAAGTTATTACACAAATAAATAAGCTTAAATCAAACAAAGCACCGGGTAATGATGGTATTATACCAGAGATATATAAAATCCTTTCTAAAACTACATATTCATTAATACATAAGGTTTTTATTCTGGCCCAAACTGAGTTAATAACCCCCATCTTGGCAATATACATTTATTTCACCAATTTTAAAACCTAATAAAGATCCAACTAGATGTTCTTCATATCGACCCATCTCATTACTTAATGTTGATTATAAAATGTTTATGAGTGTTTTGCTGATAGATTGAAGACAATTATCCCGGCATTATAGACATAGATCAGACGGGCTTCATTGTAAATAGAAATACTTTTGATAATATAAGAAGAACTTTAACATTAATTGATTTTGCAAATAGGAAAAAGAAAGATTTAACACTTATTAGTCTTGATATAGGTTCAGCATTTGATTCAGTAAGTTGGGACTATCTGTTTACCTTACTGAAATGCACAAATTTCTCTGATGCATTTGTAAATTTAATTGAGCATTTATACAAAGGAACGCTGGCTTATATTAAGGTAGGAACATATGTTTCACAAAAATACCCATTCTTAAAGGTACAAAGCAAGGATGTCCACTTTCTCCACTATTATTCACTTTAGTAATGGAGCCTTGGGCTAATTTGATTAGAAACAGTACTGACATAGAGGGTTTTGAAATAGAAGAAAATACAACATCAAAAATTCAACTTTTTGCAGATGATGTTCTAATTACATCAGCAGGATCTAATTCTTCTATGCAGTCTTTATTTGATAAAATGATGAATTTTAAAAGTATTTCTGGTTTAATATTCAATGAAGAAAAAACTAAAATACTACCTATATATACACAAAAATACTCTCATTAGTGATTTTACTAAATATGTACCCAACTCAGGTCAGATAACTTATTTAGGTATAATACTATCTAAAGATATTAAATCTATTATATATAATAACTATAATACCTGTTTTCTTAATATACAAAATCTTTTAATACCTGGAATAATACGTTTTTACTATGGAGCAGAGACTTACAATTATTAAAATGATAATATTCCCCAAGATTTTATACTTAATACAATCAATAATACTTTCACCTACAAAAATAACTATCAAGAAACTGAATACACTAATGTTAAATTTCTTATGGGCACCTAATAGACCTAGGATTGCATTAAAGAAACATACTAATAGCTGGTCTCAAGGGGTATTTCTTTTCCAGACTTTAATTTATATATTATCTCTTCTATTATAAAAGTTATTACTTTATTAATAGATCGGTCATATGTCAAAATGGAAAGATTATTGGGAGCTAATTAGTATGCACTTCATGAAAATCTCCTTAACACATAAAAATATGATTATAAATAACTCCATGTTGTGGTTGCTAAATGAATTTTGTACTTCACCTATTACACCTAAACATATGGTCTGTTACCCATTAAATATTATTATTAGTTATCGTAACTTTATATTCATGCACCCTAAGTATAGGGAATGGAATTTTATTGTATTCCTATAATTTATACTCAGGGTATGCTTATGTCATCTACTTCTGAAGGAGCTCATTTAGCTATAGATAATAATCTAAAGTACTGGTATCAGCTGATATCTGATAATAAATTTAAAAATCTAGATTTCTTAAAACAAGAATTTGATCTAAGAGAAACTTGCTGGTTAGAGGTTCAGATCTTTAGACAACATCTCATTGATAGAATAGATCTAATGTCTATAACAGTTAAATAATCTATTCCAAAACTGATTGATTACTTGATAATAAATTTACAGCATAAAGTTTCTGATAAAGGTAAACTTTCATATATACATAAAATTATCAGACAAGAAACTTTTACAATGTAGATTCATACTGGAATTATTTCACCTCTATTAATGGGGACCCACCAACTCAACAAGATAAACAATATATATTGAATCTGCTTATAGAACTACATCTTCCATTGTCTGGAGACTTTATACATGGAAATTTTTACATAGATCTTTTATACACCTTTGATGATGAATAAAATTAATAATAAAGATAATCTATGTAAGAGATGTAATGTAGAAATTAATGCTGACTGGGCTCATATGTTTTATGACTGTATGAAGTTGAAAGAATACTGGAAGTCAATTAATGAATTTTTGCAGGCTCTTTTACAGATAATTTCATTATTTCTAAGTCTCTTATATTATTCAACACACCTGTACCTCAATGTGTTAAAAGATTAAGCTTCCCTTGTTATGGTCTATCCTAGCAGTGGCTAGGAAAATAATAACTAGAAATTGGATTTCAGATACACCTCCTTCGTTCAATGAATTTAAAAATGTTATGAATATAATGTGTCATATGGAAATAAGCACAATTAGAATGAGAACAACTAGAAAAACATCACATTTTATTGTATGGGATAATTTACAAAATTTGTTAAAAAATTCTAATTTCAATAGCACAGTATTTTAGTTTAATTAATTGATCTGATTGTAGTGGATGTCTTTGTAAATACTTTAGTTGTTTTGTTGAATATTATAATAATACCTATTTTTAATTATTTGTATAAAATTGTTATGATATTTCTCTTATATGTTAAAACAATAAACTTGTTTTGAAAAAAGAAAAAAAGAGGAGTGGCTATTTTATGGAATAAAAGTATGCCTATTCCTAAAACCATTAAGTCTTATCAGGATGACAAAGGAATGTTTTGTATGGTTACAATACAAATTAATGGGAAGACTTACACTTTAATTAATGTATATTGGATACCTGGAATTGGTATTAATACATCATATCATTCTCTATAGGAGATATTATTTTAGCTGGTGACTTTAATTGTATACTACATGAAAGTGATACTACCACTATAGGGAAAAGAAGAATTACATCTAATGCAAAACATTTAAATGATTTTGCTAATTCTTATAATTTGAATGATATTAATAATCAGATAGATTCAAAATCATTACCATACACCTTTTTTCTAACAGATACAAAACTTATTCAAAAATAGATAGGGTCTTTATTTCTAACCAGATGGTAACAGATTTAATTAATTCCAAAATCATTTCATGTCCTATATCTGATCATAATTCAATTGTTTTTGAATTCATGATAAAAATACTCATAATGTTCAGATCAAAAGGATACCAGCATATTTAACTCAACTAAAAGACTATAAAGAATATATACTTTCAGAAGTAAAACATTTTAGACATAAATAATACTCCTGAAATCTCCATTGTTTATGTTTGGGATGCCTTAAAATCATATCTATATGGACAAAGTATCAGATGGTATAATAATAAAAGGAAATCTTGGGATAAGGAATTGTTAGATATTCAAAGTAAATTAGACTCTTATAAACATAATAATAAAGAAAATATTATGGACAAGAAAGTTATTGAAGAAATAAACAAACTAAATGAGAAATACAAAGAAATTTTAACTCATAAAGTTAAAATAACTTTAGAGAATACAAGTTTTGTCTTATTCAATAAGCCCCAAATACTTACATAGACTTAAAATAAAACAAAAAGGTTGAATAAACAAAACCATATCAAAGAAATCTTTTCTCTAAGGAAAAAGAAGAATGTTTCTAGTATACCAGAAATACTAGATGAATTTAGAAATCACTTTCACAAAATTAACCATAATAACATTAACATGGAACCTAAAGATAAAATAAAGGAGTTTATAACCACAAACATGAATAAAAAGCTTAATAAACAACAGATTAAACTATTGGACAAGAGTATTTCATATACAGAAGTTATTACACAAATAAATAAGCTTAAATCAAACAAAGCAATTATGGTATTATACCAGAGAGATATAAAATCCTTTCTAAAAGTACATATTCATTAATACATAAGGTTTTTATTTTGGCCCAAACTGAGTTAATAACCCCCCCCATCTTGGCAATATACATTTATTTCGCCAATTTTAAAACCTAATAAAGATCCAACTAGATGTTCTTCATATCGGCCCATCTCATTACTTAATGTTGATTATAAAATGTTTATGAGTATCTTTGCTGATAGATTGAAGACAATCATTCCCGGCATTATAGATATAGATCAGACAGGCTTCATTGTAAATAGAAATACTTTTGATAATATAAGAAGAACTTTAACATTAATAGATTTTGCAAATAGGAAAAAGAAAGATTTAACACTTATTAGTCTTGATATAAGTTCAGCATTTGATTCAGTAAGTTGGGACTATCTGTTTACCTTAATGAAGTGCACAAACTTCTCAGATACATTTGTAAATCTAATTGAGCATTTATACAAAGGAACGTTGGCTTATATTAAGGTAGGAACATATGTTTCGCAAAAAAATACC
>NC_056727.1:1148171689-1148179189 GCF_019279795.1 Protopterus annectens
ATAGTTTCTGCTTAAAAACCTCAGCTTTGGCCGGCTAAGAACTTGGTTATATTCAACTGGACGTATAAGAGAATTTAAGTACCTTTATCTGCACTTTTTAAAAATAAATACAGTATTTAATTTGATTTAAACTGTGTTGAAGGAATATTTAACTGAAGTGGCAGTTATTCTGCTCTTCAGTAACTTGAACTGAAGCTAGTGTTTGCTGAATTTTGTTATTTGCTAGTAATTACAGGTGTGGGGGTAGCCACATTCTTTGATTTCCTGTCCTTGCCTATTTAAGTGGTGCATTGTGAAATATTTTCTGCTTAAAAACCTCAGCTTTGGCCGGCTAACAACTTGGTTATATTCAACTGGACGTATAAGAGAATTTAAGTACCTTTATTTGCACTTTTTTTAAAAAAAAAATACAGTATTTAATTTGATTTAAACTGTGTTGAAGGAATATTTAACTAAAGTGGCAGTTATTCTGCTCTTCAGTAACTTGAACTGAAGCTAGTGTTTGCTGAATTTTGTTATTTGCTAGTAATTACATGTGTGGGGGTCGCCACATTCTTTGATTTCCTGTCCTTGCCTATTTAAGTGGTGCATTGTGAAATATTTTCTGCTTAAAAACCTCAGCTTTGGCCGGCTAAGAACTTGGTTATATTCAACTGGACGTATAAGAGAATTTAAGTACCTTTATCTGCACTTTTTAAAAAAAAAATACAGTATTTAATTTGATTTAAACTGTGTTGAAGGAATATTTAACTGAAGTGGCAGTTATTCTGCTCTTTAACTGAAGTGGCAGTTATTCTGCTCTTCAGTAACTTGAACTGAAGCTAGTGTTTGCTGAATTTTGTTATTTGCTAGTAGTTACAGGTGTGGGGGTAGCCACATTCTTTGATTTCTTGTCCTTGCCTATTTAAGTGGTGCATTGTGAAATATTTTCTGCTTAAAAACCTCAGCTTTGGCCCGCTAAGAACTTGGTTATATTCAACTGGACGTACAAGAGAATTTAAGTACCTTTATCTACACTTTTTAAAAAAAAAAATACAGTATTTAATTTAATTTAAACTGTGTTGAAGGAATATTTAACTGAAGTGGCAGTTATTCTGCTCTTCAGTTATTCCCACCCTCCCTGTTTTTGTTTTGGTGTTAATCTTAGTGGCCTTGAAACTGCCCGCCCCTCAGCCTGCCTCTGGGCCCATCTCATTTGCTCACTCAACTGAGTGCAGTGATATCATATTCTGATTTCAGGCACTCCTACTGTGTACAAAGAGAGCATCTGGGAAACAGACAAAAAAAAAAAAATTAAGCTTATTTCCTGCCTTTCCTGTTAAGTGGTATAGACTATTTGTAGGCTTCTGAGCCCCCAAGCCCTTCTGTGTTTGAGGGAAGCCTTCTAGCTTGTTTTTTTCTTATAACTAGCCAGTTTTCTAGTTTCAGCACTCAAATCTGTTTCTTTGATCTCAGCACTTGTTCAGATTAAAAAAAAAAAAAAAAATTCATCTGCTTTTACTGTACTTGTGTTTCTACCTACTTCATTTTACTTTTGCATCATCTTAAAAATACTCAACTGTATTTATTACTGCTTGGTGTAACTCATTCTAAGCCTTTTGGTTTAAACACTTGGGCTTCGGACCAGTTGTTTTGCACTGAGAGGGTTTGTGGTCTGCACTGTTGTGGCAGACCAGGTAGCTTACATCCTTCTATGTTGGGAACTGCTGATTGAGGGCTCAGGGTCTGTTATTCTATAAGTGTATTAATTCTGGTTTAAGCACTTGGGCTTTCAGGCCAGTTATTTTACATTAAGAGGGTTCGTGGTCTGCGCTCTTGTGGCAGGAGAGGCAGGACTCTGCCCTTCTGAGCTGGGAATTTCTGGTTAAAGGCTTAGAGTGCATGCATATCTGAACTGCTTCTTACTGAAGTTGGTGCGCCTTGTTTGCTGTGGCATAGACTGGATTCGGGCCTGCTGGATCTAGCTTTGTTTGTGTAACTTGAGCACTAATCCAGACATTCTCTAAAGTATTCAGTTGTATTTATTACTGCTTGGTTGTAACTTGATTAAAGTGTAGCTATCATTCTAAGTCTTTTGGATTAAGCACTTGGGCTTCAGACCAGTTGTTTTACATTAGGAAGGTTTGTGGCAAGCACTGTGGTGGCAGGACAGGTAGCTTTCATCCTTCTAAGTTGGGAACTGCTGATTGAGAGCCCAGTGTCCAAGTGTATTAGTTCTGGTTTAGACACTTGGGCTTCAGGCCAGTTATTTTACATTAAGAAGGTTCGTGGTCTGCACTCTTGTGGGAGAAGAGGCTGGACTCTGCCCTTCTGAGCTAAGAATTTCTGGTTAAAGGTTTATAGTGCCTGAATATTTGAACTGTATCTTACTGAAATTGGTACACCTTGTTTGCTCTAGCATAGACTAGATCCAGGCCTGCTGAATCTAGCTTTGTTTATATGCTTGTTGTTTGTCTGCTTGTTATTTCCCTGGAAGCTAATTCCACCTAATACGCGGCTTCTCAGCGCTTCTGTGGATCACTAGTGATATCTGCATTGCTTACTGTACTTATTTCCTTGTTTCACTTGAAAGAAAGTTACTGTTTGTTGTTTTTGCATTTAGTTACTTGTAACACATTGCACTCAAGTTACCTGGCACTTGCTTACTAAAGCAATTATATAAGTCAGCACTAAAAATTAAAAGCACTACACCCTCACTCCCCACTGGCCCTTGTTTTCAATTATTAAGGAATTCCCAATATTATTCTAGCATGTCCAAAGGTCAGTTGTCAATCTCCTCTCCGGTCCAGCTGGTAAATCTTTGAATCTTGAGGCAATGTTATAACTGCCTCATGTACACAGACAACCCTCTCCTCCTCCCACATAACACAAATACTTGCGGGAGATGCAGCTATTTAGCCAAACTGGAGGCTGAGCTCTCTCAACTCAGGACTGGCAAGACCAGACAGGAGGAGAAGGCAACTACACATACCACAAAACCAGCCTCACATAATGCTACCACACCACTGAATCAAACACATAAACACACAAAGACATACTCGGAGGCTCTGAGTAAAAATTTACCTAAACAGCAGAGGCCTCCAAAGCAGACACCCAAACAACTGCTACCTCAAGACACCCCACAAGCAACACATAAACCACAAAAGCAGTGTGCAAAGCAGTCACAGCCCTTAAGGCCAAATACAACACCAAACATACTTGTCATAGGTGACTCCATAGTCAGACACACTGACGTCCCACTCACCAGGGAACAAGGAGAGGGTCACAGTAAGCTGCCTATCGGGCACTAGAATCCGCCACATAACACAAGCACTCGGGTCACTCCACGGCATGTACAAATATGACACAGTCATTGTCCATGCTGGTGTGAACGACCTGAGACATACCTCCCTGGACTACATGAAAAGAGACATAGAGGAGCTCTCTGGTTATGTAGCCCAGGCAGGTATGACCCTGACCCTGAGCAGTATCCTTCCTTCACCAAGAATGATGCCACAATATAGAGACAAGATGATCAGCTTTAACAACTGGCTTAATGTCTGGTGTCATTCAAAGGGGATCCAGTGTCTGTCTGCCTGGGATGACATGCTTGACAAGCCACGCTGCTTTGCAAGGGACGGCTTGCACCTGTCACCCCTGGGATTCCGGATATTGGCTAAGGCTCTTGCCACCCCCATAGTGCCTTTTTAGGCAAGGCTCAAATTCTAAACCTACCACCCTAGAAAACAAAATGGGAAGAAACTGAGGGTAATGCTGCTCAATGCCAGAAGTCTAAATCTCAAAATGCACGCACTCGAGGCCCTTCTCAGTATGGAGAACATCGATGTCTGTGCTGTAACTGAAACCTGGTTCAAGGCTCCTGAGAGCACCCCGGCACTATTAGGTTTTACCTCATATCATGCGTTCCGGCCCCAAAACCCGGACCACACCACAAAAGGAGGAGGTGTATCCATATTCATAAAGGATACCCACACCTCCAGGTTGGTGGCAACGCACGAAGCTTCGGAAACCATCCAGGTGCAACTAACCATAGGCAAAACTGCTCTACAAATTGTAGCATGCTACAGGCCACCCTCTCAAACTCAGGAACCCCACACAGCCTTCCTGAAGACACTGGAGGGTATAAATGTATCTCCAAACACCATCATATTGGGTGACCTCAACTACTCGAATATAGACTGGGAACATTACTCAAGCCCTAACTTTCTAGCCCAACGGTTCCTGGAGTTCATAAATTCAAATGCCATGGAACAGCTAGTCACTGTTCCCACGAGAGGAGAAAATATACTAGATCTCATTATCACAAACATGGGGACAAAATGCTCCACACCGGAAGTATATCCCTCATTGGTGAGATCTGATCATAAACTAATCTTACTGGAAATCCACATCCGCCCCACCCCAAACAAAAGACCACAGTGAAGAACTTCTCTAAAGCAAACTTCACACTACTCAAGACTGGTGTGGTATCCTTCAAGGCCCCTGAGCCAGTGGAAACCACAACCCAAGCTGCGGAAGCCCTTACAAATGCCTTCTATGAACACCTCCAGGACTGCATGGATCAGGCAATCCCAAATAAAACCAAGACTCTTTCCACAAAGGGCAAACGTCCAGTCTGGTGGACCCCAGCCATTAACAAACTTTACAATAAGAGGAGAAAGCTATTACATGATAGAACAAAATCCATAAAAGGGAAGTCACCCCTGATCATTATTAGTAAAAAATACGAGCACTCATAAAATCAACTAAGGCCAATTTTGAGAGAAAAATTGCCATGGATTCAAAGGACAATCATAAGGCCTTTTTCAGCTATGTTAGGAACCTGGATGGAAACTCCCAGATATGCTCAGAATTAGTCCAAAATGATACAAAAATCACTGAACCCACAGACATTGCCAACATACTGGCAGACAGGTTCAGTGCAAACTTCACCCCCCTCTCCCCCCCTAAAGGAGAGATAACTATCCCAACGGAGTGTAGCCTCCCAGACATCTCAAATGCGCAGGTGAAAACTGCTCTCTCTAAAGCTAAAAACACAGCATCAATGGGACCGGATGGTGTCCCTGGCTGTGTGCTACACGAGCTAAATGAGGAATTAAACCAGCACATAAGGCAGCTGTTTAATCTCAGCCTTACCACAGGATATGCGCCCAAGGAGTGGCGTACAGCAACTGTGGTCCCACTCCACAAAGGCGGTGCCTCTATGGACCCTGGTAATTACCGCCCCATAAGCTTAACAAGTCTAGTCTGCAAAGCTATGGAGAGGATCATAATGGAGCTCATAAACAAAGATATAGGGGACTTGCAGGCATTGGACCCGACCCAGTTTGGCTTCATCAAGGGAAGATCATGCCTTTTGAACTTGGTCAACTTCTTCGAAACAGTCACCAAGGCCATTGATGAGGGAAAGGCAGTCCATACAGCCTACCTTGACCTTGCAAAGGCTTTCGACACAATACCCCACTCCGGTATTGTAGAAAAACTTACCAGCTTAAATGTAAACCCATATGTCACAAGATGGGTTGCAAACTGGCTTAAGGACAGAACCCACAGGGTTAGAGTTGCTGGCGCTATGTCAGACTCCAAGTCGGTCACAAGTGGTGTCCCACAGGGCTCGGTCCTTGGCCTCCTATTGTTCGGCATCTACTTCTCAGAAGTACAGGCCAACATGGGAGGACTTTGGCTGACAAAGTTTGCAGACGACTGCAAACTGGGCGCCATAGTAGAAAGTGCATCGGACATGGATATCCTTCAGAAGGGACTCACGGAAACAGATAGCTGGTGCCAGAGCCATGGCCTGAAGTTAAACGCCAAAAAATGTATAGTCATACCCTTCGGGAAAAACAAGGTAACCCCAAGCTACCATATAGGTGGCAATCCACTAAGCACAGAAGAGGTTATCAGGGACCTGGGGACCCAGGTTGACAGTGGCCTTTCTTTTGACACTCACGTTGCTAAAGTGGTTAGAAAGACCTTCTACATTGCCCACCTGATCATGAAGGGATTCACATCCAGATCTAGTGAGGTCATTGTTCCCCTGTACTCTTCACTTATCAGACCAATGATCGAGTACAATGCCCCATTCAGGATGTATCTCACCCGACATCTGCAGCAATTGGAGAGACCCCAAAAGTTCCTCACCAAAAGGATAAAGGGACTCCAAAATCTGTCATATGCTGCCAGACTGAAGAAACTCCAGCTCTATTCAGTCGCATACCGTCTGCTCAGAGGTGACATGTGCCTGACATACAAGGCCATGTCCAACCCTGAATTAATGGACATGCTCCACCTCAAAAAATCCAAATCCACCAAAACCACTAGAGCAAGCGACTTAAACCTTAGCACGGATATAAATAGGATGTGCTGGAGGGATAGATTTATCACTCAGAGACTCCCTATGCTGTGGAATAAAATCCCGGTCCATGTGAGGCAGAGCACCTCGCTGGCTCTGTTCAAGAGAAATCTTGACCTGTGGATGGGAGATCGTAGGTTTACCCCGGGAATCATCTCTGTGTCACTGCTGGACAGAGGCACAACAAACTAATGGGCACAGTATTTTTTAATATAGGGGTGGCGTAAGCCACAAAAATTTGGGCTAGGCTTATAAATGCCTTAGGGCAGATAGCCTATGAACCTATGTATAGCCATCCATAACCAAAATAGTATAAAGGTAACAATGCTCAATGGTAAAAGCCTTAAAAGACTACACTCCTTACAAGCCTTCCTAACTCTTGAAAATTTAGATATGTCTGTAGTTACTGAAACACAGTTTCAGACCAGCAAAGTACCACCTCAGTGAAAGGTTTTAGTGTCTCACACTCCTTCACACTCAACACTGAATTTGATGCTGTAGCTGAGGGAGTGTATCTCACCTCCAGAATTTTAATTGCAGAGAATGGCCTCCACATCTCTCTCACAATAAACAAACCTCAGTATCACACTATAGCCTAAAGCATACCTCCATGACACTGGCAGTCCATGAGGTGTATCTAAACAAATTGCCATTCCTCACTATAGAACCCAACATTATTGTCAACTATCCCTCAATAAAATGGGAAACCTGTACCACTACAAATAAGTATGTTCAAAGACTCCTGGCCTTCATTTTCATTGATGCCAACTAGTCCAAATGCATGTCCATCCCTAGGACCAACTAGTCCAAATCCCAACAAACAGCTCAAAAACAGCTCAAAAATATTGAACCTGGTTCTCTTTAATATTGTTCACCTATGCTGAAAATCCATAGTTCCCAAATCACTGGTCAAGTAAACACTGGACATTAACATGTTAAGTGCCAAAGCTAAGTTACTTCAAAACACCCTCTGTCTTTAAAAACTACTTCAAGGGAAATTGACTCCAGATAACTTATGACCTGATGAAATTCAAACACTTTCCCCACTTTACTGACTCACTGCATATGCTGCCATATTCAATGATAAGTTCTAAGCAAACCTTTAAGCCTGCACTGAGGCTTCATTCGCCACATGGTACAAATACAGT
>NC_056727.1:1148184189-1148236689 GCF_019279795.1 Protopterus annectens
GATAAAGGACAGACTTGTGTGTAGTATTAAAGAAGATGCTGTGAGAAAGATTTTGCTTCATGACAGTGATTTAACTTTGAATAAGGCCATTAAGATTTGTCAGTTATATGAGCTCACAGAAAAGCACACAAATATGCTTACAAATGAGAATAACTCTAGAAGGCAAAGTGATAAAGGGTTTACCTTTAAATGTGCGTACTGCACATGTGTGAAAGTGGATTGTTAGAAAGGACATTTTCCAGTTTTTGTATAGCTGAAAAAAATACATTGAATTTGCAGTGAGCGAATGCACAGTGACATTCGCTCATTGCAGATTCGGCATTTTGGGTGTGGCTTGCACTATAGTGGGGAGTGGGAAATGGACCCTTTACCCACTGTAGTGCGATCTCGGAGTCAGAATATTAAAGCAGGGGGGTGCAGGGGGGCTTGCCCCCATGCATTACATTGTGTGTCCGACATTGGAGTTCAAAACTCAGCGAATCTGCTGTTCAATTTGCTGAGTTTCGAACTTTGGTGACGTTCGAGAGTTAGAATTCGGCATTATGGTTCACCCAATGGGCCATTTGATAACTTGCATTTCAACATTATAAAGGTAAACCATGATAAAGTTCATGTTGATAGTATGATAAACAAAATCTAAAGGTATTACTGCTCAATGCTAGGAGCCTAAACAAAAAACTCCACTCCCTAGAAGCTCTCGTTACCCTAGAGAATGCTGATGTCTATGCAGTCACTGACGCATGATTTAAAGACACGGAGAGCACACCAATAGTGCAAGGTTATAATGCCTTTCACACATTTAGACAGCTACTTCATAGGCAGGGACTAAAGGTGGAGGTGTCTCTATTTACATCAAAAATAAATATACTTCAAGGCTGGTCAAACAGGACAATGCACTTGAGTTACTCTATGTTCAAATCACCACAGGTAAAATCCAATACCACTTCCTTGCATGTGAAAGGTCACCCTCTATGACCCAGGAAACCAATACCATGTATTTATATTAGAAACACTAGCCATCCAACCCAATTCCATATTCTTGGATTACTTTAATTACCCACAAGTAACTGGGAATCCCATACGACATCAAACGTATATGCGCAGAGATTTCTGGATTTTGTAAACACAAACTCCCTGGACCAGATAGTCAATACACCAACCAGGGGTGCAAACATACAGGATCTGGTCCTCACTAATATGGCAGACTGCAGCACAGCTCCTACTGTAATTTCTTCCCTTGTAAGGTCAGACTACAAAATGGTCTCCTTTGAACTAAAAATAAAACCTGGACCCCTAGCTAAACCAGAAATATTCAGGAACTATTCTAAGGCTAACTTTGTGCTATTAAGCGAGAACCCGGCAAAATTTCAAGCACCCATAAATCCTGAAAACACTTCTGCCAGTGCAGAACTGTTCACAGAAACCCTGTATAAGCGGGTTAATAGCTGCACAGAGGCAGCTGTACCCACCAGAAAGAAGTACAGAACTAACTAAAAAACAAGCTACCCTGGTGGAATCACAAAATCAATCAGATGTATAACAGGAGGAAGAAAATAATGGCAAAAATTAGGAGGTGCAGCACCCAGCAGGATAAAAGCACTCAAATCAAACTAAACAAACAACTCAGAGGACAAAGAAAGTCTACCAAAGCCAGATTTGAACTAAGTTTGGCCTCCCAGGCCAAGGCCAACTACAAAGCATTCTTTAGCTATGTCCACAACCTCAAAGGCAATACACAATTGTGTGCAGAGCTCATTGTAAATGGAGCCACCTATACTGAGCCAGAAGATATAGCAAAATTCCTGGATGATAAATTCAGATCCAACTTTCCTCCTCTCTCCCCCTCAACCTTTCCTCAGGAAATATCTTCAAATATAACTCTCCCTACTATCAATAGGGAGCAGGTCCTTAATGCTCTCTCTAAGACCAATGGGCCCAGACAATATCCCAGGGTGCCTTCTAAATAGCATGAAACATGACCTATCAGGGCCTCTGGAATTACTATTTAACTGTAGCCTCCAAACAAGCTTCATGCCTCATAAATAGAGAAAAGCAACATTCATCCCTCTGCACAAAGGTGGGCCATCTACAGATCCTGGAAACTACAGACCCATAAGTCTCAGTAGTCTTATATGTAAAGCCATGGAAAGAATTATCATGGAGATGATCAATTGAGATATAGTAAACCTTCAAACACTGGAACCAACCCAGTTTGGATTCATCAAGCACAAATCATGCCTACACAACATGGTGAACTTCTTTGAGAAGGTCACCAAAGCAATGGATGAGGGCAAAATCGTTCACACTGCCTACCTTGATCTGGCCAAGGCATTTGACACAATACCCTACTCGGGCATTGTTGACAAACTCAAGAGGTTAGGTACAAACCCATATGTCACCCAGTGGTTAGTCAGCTGGCTCACAGAAAGGACCCAAAAGTTAGAATTGGGGAGTCCACCTCTACAAAGAGGCCAGTCACAAGTGAAGTCCTTCAGGGATCAGTCCTTGGACCGCTCCTTTTTGGCATTTACTTCTCAGAAGTCAAGGCCAATGTCAGTGGTCTCTGGCTAACTAAATTTGCAGATAGTTGCAAATTAGGAGCCGTCATTGAATCTCACACTGACACCAATGTTCTCCAGGAGGGGCTAACACAGATAAACAACTGATGTCAGAGTCATGGATTAAAACTAAATGCCAAGAAATACATAATTGTATCCTTTGGGAAATCATCCATCCCTGGTAATTATCATATTGACAACACACCCCTTAGAGCTGACCCAGTATTCAGGGACTTTGTGACACACATAGATAGTAATCTAGTCTTTGATCATCAAGTGTCTACAGTGGTGAGGAAATCATTTTATGTTAGGCAACTTATAAACAAAGGTATGGCATCTAAGTCCAAGGAAGTCATTGTTCCACTGTATTCAGCATTTATCAGACCTATCATTGAGTACAGTGCCCTCTTTTGTATGTACCTGTATAGGCATATCCAACAAGTGGAATGCCCACAGAGGTTCCTCATTAAAAGAATACAGGGCGTAAGTAATATGTCCTATGCAGACTGCCTCAAGGCCCTATCCCTATATTCTGTGTCTTACAAGCTTTTGAGGGGAGATCTATGCCTGGCATACAGGGCATTGTCAGACCGCACTCTGATGGACCTCCTGCATATCCACAAAACAAATAGTACCAGAAATACCTGTTCTAAAGACTTACACCTTGTCTGTGATATAAATAGGACCTGCTGGAGAGATAGGTATGGATCCCAGAGATTACCCTGTCTATGCAACAGGCTCCCCATTCATGTGTAGCAGAGTTCCTCCCTAACCCAATTCAAGTGAAACTTGGACAACTTGATCAGAAAATGGAAATTCATCCCGGGTTTGGCACCTATGTCTCTAATGGAAACAGGTAATCTGTAAATGGTTCATCTCCCAGGCCCATGTTTACACTTATCAAGGGTATCAGAACTTGTCAGAGATTTGGGATGCATGGCTAGGCTTAAAAAGGCCCTTGTGGTCGTTAGCCTAGTAAACACCTACAAACCCATGAACCTATGCAGCACGTGGTTAACAGATACAGGCCCAAGCACATGGCAGCAACTGTAGCCCCTGCAGCACTCACTGGTAAACCCCAGAACTTTCCAGCAAATTCCAGAGATTGCAGTCTCAGTGAAGCACAAAGGTGAGTCAGCAAACTCAAAGCATGGGCCCCAACCTAGTTTTATTGCCAAATGTCATAACTGTGGTGGAAGCTCTGAATCTAAATGAGAGAAATGTTTAGCTTTTGGTCAACAATGCCATAAATGCAATAAATGGAATAATTTCAAAAGGTTTTGTAAATCCAAAGACCCACATTCTTTTATTAAAAGGGAACATTTTAAGAAACGAGTTGATCAGTTAGACAGTTGCAACCCTTCTCTTTATGTTGATGGTGTGTCAGTGTTTCATGAAACAGTCACTGCAGATTTAAGGGCAAAGAATGGTGTATTGTGTACTGTTTGGATAAATGGCAAACCTGTAGAGCTCAAAGTTGACATATGTTCCAAGCGCAATGTTATGTCTGCAGAAATGTTTGCTAGTGTGTGTCATGGTGAAAGACTTGATTTGGCAAGGTGTGCAAAGCTTCTTGCTTATAGAGGTGAAGAAATTCAGACCAAAGGCTCAATCGTGCTTTTTTGTAATTCTGCTGGAAGAAGGTATGACTTATTATTTTATGTGTTCAAAAGGCACGTTCGGTCATTATTAGGGTTCACAGACAGTTTGAAAATGGGACTGCTTTCATTTAATAAGGAAGTCCATCATGTTAGCTTGAAAGACCAGTACTCTAATTTTGCCCAGCACATTTTTTCTGCCTATGCTGACGTTTTCAAAGACAAACTAGGCAAACCTCCAGTTGTGTACTCCATGAAGTTAGACCCAGAGGTCAGTCCAGTGATCAGGCCAGTTCCAATAGCCATGCAGGACAGAGTCAAAGCTGAGCTAGATAAAATGGTGCAACAAGGTGTAATTTGTCCAGTTGAAACTCCAACTGAATGGGTATCTTCCATGGTGGTAGCACATAAGAAAAGCTCAGATGACATCAGAATATGTATTGATCCACAAGATTTTAACAAAACACTAGAAAGACCTCATCATCCATTGTGCACAGTCTGAGAAGATGCAGCCTTGATGCCAAATGCCACTATTTTTTCTGTCTTAGATGCAAAGAGTTTATTTTGGCAAATTCAGCTTGACAAGAAATCCTCATTGCTCGCTACTTTCAGTGCTCTATTTGGCAGGTACAGATTTTTGACAATGCCATTTGGGATAAATTCGACAAGTGAAGTCTTTTAACATGCAATGGAGCAAATTTTTTCTTGGTATTTTCATGCTATTATAGTCGACGAGATACTGGTAGGTGGTAGTGGTGAAGCAGAACATGACAGAAACCTCAGAAAAGTTCAGGAAGGGGCATGTCAAGTGAATCTGAAACTCATTCTGCAGAAATGCAAATTCAGGCTACAAGAAGTTACTTATGTTGGTCATTTATTTATGAGCGCAGGCCTACAACCAGACCCTTCAAAAAAAAAAAAAAAAAACAGCAATTCGCAAGATGCCAGTTGCAGACAATGTTCAAACCCTGCAATGTTTTCTTGGCATGGTCAACTATTTAGGCAAGTTCATCCCAGATTTGAGCCAACTTTCAGCACCATTCAGAGAGCTGACATGTAAAGATGTATCCTGGTCTTGGTTAGAGCAACACCAAAGAACATCTGATGTCCTGAAACAGAGAATTGCTAGTCCACCAACTCTCAGATACTATGATGCTCATAAGCCAGTTACACTTTCCTGTGATGCTTCAAAATGTGGTCTAGGTGCAGTCATTCTACAAGAGGATCAACCTGTTGCCTATGCATCGAGAACTCTTACCCAAACTGAGATGCAGTATGCCCAGATTGAGAAAGAGTTTTTGGCAATTGTGTTTGCATGTTCAAAGTTCCATGATTATGTTTATGGTAGACCTATCCAGATTGAACCAGACCACAAACCTCTAGTCACTATCTTGAGAAAGCCAATGCATTCAGCTCCAGCCCAAGTTCGACATATGATGCTGAGATTGCAGAAGTATAAATTCAATCTTGTCAGCAAGAAAGGCAAACTTCTTTATCTTGCTGATACATTATCCAGACTGCCCAGAAACACTAAATGAGAACCTTGATTTTGAAGTCGTGGAAGTGAGAAATTTTTCTTCCACATGTCTTGATGAGCTGAGAGATCATGCAGATCCAGTGTTACAGAGGCTCAAACACTTTAGCAAACAAGGATGGCCATCAAAGCAATCTAGTTTACCTCAAGAAGTGCAACCTTATTTTCCATACAGAAATCACAAAGGTATTATAATGAAAGATCTGAAAGTAATTGTTCCAAAGTCCTTGCAACCAGAGTACATTACTGTCTTGCATCGTGGTCACCCAGGAGCCAAATCTACCAAAAGAAGGGCAAGAGAACTAGTATTTTGACCTTCTATGTCACAACACATTGAGAGAGCACTTTCATCTTGTTCATTGTGTAATAGTACAAAGCCACATCAACAAAAGGAACCACTTCAGCTAAACCAGACTCCAGAACTAACTTAGTCGACAGTAGCTACTGACATTTTTGAGTGGAATGGTCAACATTATTTGGTGTTAGTAGACTCTTACTACAATTAGTTCAGGATTGACCTACTTCCTAACAGCATCCAGTACAGTCATTACTAAGATGAAGCATAATTTTTCAGTACATGGGAGTCTGCACAATGTTATTTCTGACAATGGCACACAGTTTACAACCCAACAGTTCAAAAGATTTGCTGAAGAATGGGACTTTACTCATGTCACAAGTAGCCCTGAGTACCCTCAGTCAAATGCTTTGGTAGAACGTGCAGTTAAAAATGCAAAGCATTTACTTGAGAAGTCAAAGGCAGACAATAGTGATTCTTCCTGAATCTCCCGACTCTCAGAAATGCTTCTCGTGATAAACATCTTGGTTCACCTGCTTACAGAATTCTGTCAAGACAAGCCAGAACCACATTACCAATCAGTAGTCAATTGTTGGTTCCATGTGTCAAGAACAACAAATCAGTGAAAGCCAATCTGTTGAAGAAGCATCTAACCCAGAAGTCCTGCTATGATAAAACCAGCAAACTGCTCAATCCATTATGAGAAGAAATGGTAAGGATGCAAACATCCAAGAGGTTATGATCGGATTGGTGTCATGAAGAATATTTGTCCAAAGCCAAGATCATACATTGTGGAATTACAAGAAGCAATCTTTAGGCAGAATCGGAAACATTTGAGACTGGTGTCTGAGCCTATACCACAGCATATAGCCTGTGAAAAAGACTCTTTATCTGAGAGAGAGTTGTCTGATGTTCCAATTCCATTGGAAGTTCCAGAGGACATTTCCATTCCTATGACGAGTCCAGAGGTTCCTGATACGAGTTGTTCATTGCAGACTGTCCCTGTTGTAAATTTAGTCCAAACTGTTATGTTACGAGATATGGTCGCATCTCTAAACCCTGTAACAGATATGAAGCAACTTGGACATGAACAGTGTGTTTTGCTTCTAATGTCTGTAGTAATGCATGTCTAACTCTGATATTGTTTTGCATAAAGGGCAATCTTTTTAAGAAGGCGGAAGTAATTTAATATGTGTGTATGTACCTTTAAGAATCTATCCAAGAGCTTGCACAAGTGTATAAATACTGAGCACTTGCGAGCCTGACTTCCATTTTGTAGTTAGCTGTTGAGATGTAAGGATGTATGTATGTAAGGTCTATCTGTTAACTAGTTTGTTCATACTTTATGATGATGCTATCCATCCTGATATGTTTCTATGTATTAAAGCATCTAAACAAAACCCCCATCTGCTTGTCATTAATGTTAGAGAAGGGCAAGTGACAGCTGATACAGTGAATCTGTAAGATTTTTCCGTCCTCCTTTTCCAAATTTTCTAAGGGATTCTCTAGCTCTTCATCCAGTTTTGGCAAAAAAAAACAAAATAAACAGTCTAAACAAAATGCAGTAAACAGGCATTTAAGAAAAAAAATGGCAAGAGGGTTCCAAAACGAATTCTGAAACCCCCCAGAACCAAGGCTAGTCCAACTGTTCAGAATGGCTATTTAAGGGACTTTGCCCCCTCCCCCCCCACCTTCCACCCTGGCAGCCCCTTTTCCTTCCAGAAAGTCTGAATATCTACTTTATTCTTTGGCACCAGACAGTTTCAGGCAAATGGGTTCTGGAAATCATTTGTCAGGGTTACAGATGGCAGTGGCAGGAAATTTCTCCTTTAAAGGAGGTAATCCCTCATCCAACAGATCAGACTTTTATTTCCACCTGTTCTTCATCGTATGCTATCCCACAAGTGATAGAACTAGCCCCTCTTTCCCAAGTGGGAAATATTTTTATTCAAGGACATTTTTAGTGTCAAAGAAAGAAAATGCTTGGACAACAGTTCTGGATCATTCTTTCCTAAACCTGTTTGTGATAGTGCCCAAGTTCAAAATGCTGTCACTTCACAGCCTGTCACCTCTTCCTTCTCATTCAAGTTTCCTGGTAACACTAGATTTTAAAGATGTTTATAATCACATCCATATTTATCCAGACTGCAGATGTTTCTTACGGTTTTGTGTGTCTGGATAACATTATCAGTTCTCTGCCTTACCCTTTGTACTATCCACTGCAGCAAGAGTGTTCACAAAGTGCCTGTCGTCTTTTATATCTCAGTTAAGGGTGCGGGTTATCTATATTTTTCCATATTTAAACAACTTGCTTATCTTTGCAGAGTCCTTTTCAAAGTGTCAGGAATCTCTCATGTTGGTGTGAGATCTCTTAAACAAGCTGGGATTCCAAGAGAACATTCAAACATCTTTTTGACTCCTTCACACAGAACTGTGTTTCTGGGCTGTCAAATAGACACCTCAGTTCAAATAGCTTTTCTTCCACAAGAAAAAAAATAGATTTATATTAAGATCTGTTTTTAAGGTTTTCCACTCAGACTTTGGTCACTGCAAGGGAGTACCTCAGGAGTTTGTGTTTTATAGCATCTAGGATTCTCATGGCAACCCAGTCAAGACTCCACATACGGAGGATACAACGATAAATGAAGTCTCTTTGGTCTGAGGCAAGCACCAACATCCCTTGCCATTGCAAAACCCAGTGCTGGGGTCTGTATGAAGGGAAATCATTGCAGACAGCAAATATTATTAAATTGGGTCTCTCATTCTCCCTCCTTGTTTCAAAGCAGTCATCACAGACACCTCAGACTTTGCTTGGGGAGCAATTTCATGAGTGATAAAAGTGTATGGTCTGCGGGACACCAAGGATATATGCAAGCACATAAATATAACAGATGCTTGCACTCTTCAAGGCACTCTACTTTCTGAATCATCTTTGTTCCCCGGGACCTCTTCAAGTTGTTAGATATAATACCACAGTCATATGGCACATCAGCAAGCAAGAGGGAACCAGGTTATACCCTCCTTTGCAGGCTACCCATGTTTGCTTTGTATATAGCTTTACAGAATAATCTCACAAGTATAACTTGTGTGGAAGACAAGCTGAGTAGGACAAGGGCAGACCATCATGAATAGAAACTAGATCGGGGGGGGGGGGGTCTTCCAACATTTGATTCATCTGTGTGGAGTTCATCAAGAAGACCTTTTTGCTTTTTCTCTGAACAATGAGCTGGCAAGATTCTGCTTCAAGACTCCATGCTAGAAGGCCTGGAAGACCAATGTCTTTTTTTTCCTTGGACAGGAATGTTTTTGCA
Source organism: Protopterus annectens (assembly GCF_019279795.1). Classification (NCBI taxonomy): domain Eukaryota; kingdom Metazoa; phylum Chordata; order Ceratodontiformes; family Protopteridae; genus Protopterus; species Protopterus annectens. The sequence goes on from NC_056727.1 coordinate 1,148,193,486, forward strand.
TGCTTTCCACCCATTCTAATCATATCCAGGGTACTTCTGAAGATTCAGAAGGAATCTTCCAAGATCATTGTGGTGACGCACTTCTGGCCCAGGAGCAACTGGCACAAGCTTTGTCACAGAATGCTACTCACACAAGATCAGGGGTGTTTGATACACCAAAACCCCAATCAACTTCAACTGACTGCCTGTATGACAGAGTCTTAATTCCCTTTTGGCACCTATGTACTGAGAATGTGCGACAGGCATTAACGAAGGTGAGAAAGCCTACTACTAAATAAAACATATATTAGCAAATGGAAAATGCTTTCCATTTGATGCCAAAAACACAACCAGCACCAATTCAGGGATGGTTGTTCTCTGGTTTTACAATATTTATGTGAATTATTACCCTATGGCCTTTCTTACTACTCCATCAAGGTTCATTTATCAGCCATTTCAGCACATCTTTTCATGGATCCTTCTTTTTCAATGGATTCCCATGTCAAAATGTTTTAGAAAGGAGTTTTGCATAAGAGGCCTCCAAGAAAACCAGTGGCTCCTCCTTGGGATCTTAAGAGAAGCTAACACTTGGTCCATTTGAACCAGATAACCCAAACTGACTTGAGATTCTTAGTAGGGAAACCGTTTTACTAATTGTACTGGCCTCTGCAAGAAGGGTATCTGAGTTTCAAGCTCTTATAGTGAGTCATATCTATCTTATTTTCCACAGGGACAAGGTTTCTTTGAGAACTAATCCTTCTTTTATGCCTAAAGTGGTATCCAAGTTTACTTTAAGCCAAACTATCCATTTCCCTGTTTTCTTTCCTGAACCTAAAAATGAGGGAGAAAGGATATTCCATACCATGGACTCCACAGACAACTCAGCTACTATCTTGAGAAAACTAAATCTTTGTGATCTTCATCATTTCTTGTGAAGGTAAGAAGAATGGACAACCTGTGTCAAAGCAGACTATTTCTAAATTGTTATACTTACCATGACTAAACTGTTCCAGGCAGAGTCAAGGCCAAATCTACCAGGGTCTTGTTTCATCTATGGATTTTTGGAAAGGATTGGACTCTAGAAGTATTCTGGAAGCAACAGCTTGGTCCTCTGTGCATACTTTTCTAAAACACTATAAGCTTGACTCCTTCTCAAGGTCTAGATCAGGCTTTGCTAGGAACATTTTCCTGGGACTCCTGGACTCTTCTCCTTCCATGTCCCAGATGTAGTTAGATAGGTTAATCTACCCATATGGCTATGAATACTGCAGCACTGATCACTATGATGAATATAGTACAGTTGCGTAAGTAAACTTACAATAGCAGTACATGTTTGAATGATCACTACTGCAGTAACGGCTCCCTTCCTCACGCCATCCCCCCTCCTTTTGTTTTGGTGAGTTATTTATGCCAAGGTCTAAATTATTATTTTTTTGTTGTTTACAGTACTGCCCTTTCAGGTCGCAGCCTCTTTATCTTTGTTGGCATGAAAGCTCTGAAGAGCTTGGTACCTCAACCGTTCCTGTCTATTTAGTCAACTCAGCTTATGCTGACTGACAGTTTGGGTGCACGGAAGGTGCAATGAAGCTTTGGATACTGGTTGGCAGTTACATCCATTGCAATATATAACCCATATAGATAATGCTACTGCAACAGTGATCACTGTTATGACAAGTATCCTTATACAATTATACTGTCCTCATTTCATTGAGTCATGCTACAGCTACAAAGGCAGCATTCCTTACAATGTTGCCCTGCAGAAACACTAATAAATAAGCCTAAATCTTTATATTAGACTTGCTGCACAAAAGTATATTTGTACTATCATTAGAGACTAATTCTATGGGTGTCTTTTACAACTCTGAGGAAATCAACTGTGATCCTCAGAACTACAAACATTAAAGTGTGACCAAGATATATTAATTTTGAGAATGTGGTATCCTGGAGTATTTGTCATATTCTGGTGTACAGAAACATTACAGATAAAGTATATAAGCAGAATGGGTGTGCCCGTCTGTGTTGGGGGGCGCAAGATGCAGTGGGTAACCATTTGAAATGTTGGGACCCATGAGAGTGAGTCCCAAAATATGAAGACTCAATGGCTGAAAGCTCAGACTTACATACTAAGTCTGAAATGCCATTTCAGAGAGCATTCCCTTTTTATCTGAGGTATGGCAATCTTGGAGTTGGTATATATAAGTTCAGGGGTGTGGAGAGATTGCCCACCTTGCAAAAAGAAACTTAAAGGAGAAAAGTGATATTCAAAATTTACTCTTCTCCAGGTTTTCTCTTTTTTCAGCTTTTTAGCACTTGGCATTTTGAGTGCCACATTTCAATAGGCAGCCAGTGCAGTTGACATAGCCCCTGCAGAAATGCTTTACACATGTAATATTGAGTTTCACAGTTTGCTGTTTTATGAGAATCATGCTTTAATTTGTGAACTCTCAGGTCTTGCAGAATCAGGTCTCATCCTTCTGGTAAGGAGCCGAGTTTAACTATAGGACCAATAAAGCACAATTGCGAGACTGGTGAGCATTGATACAAATGTGTTGATCTGTAGATCATTGGTCATTGTCTTCATTATTGTATAGATTCAGAAACACATCAATATTAATAAAGACATGTACTTTTATTGGCATACTTATTTCTGCATTTAACAGGTAATAATACTGTCCTGTTAATTTAATCCTAAGCTTGAAAGCAAAGGTTTAAAGCCTAAGGCTAATGCTGTGGGTCATGGAAATATAATTACTGAAGACTATGACAAGTTGCAGTGTGCAGGTGACATTATCGAAAAACAGAAGAGGATCATATACCCCAGATTTCAAGTAACAACGGGCCTTCCAGACACCAAAACCTTGATGAGAGTGGAACAAATGCAACAAAATGTGGAAACTGATGAGTCTGAAAACAAAACTGAGGAAGCATTTTTTTCAACTGTCTCTGTAGCTGGTATGTACTTTTTTTTTTTTTTTTTTTGCTTACTTTATGTTTTGGAGAGATAGCTACAGCAGAACTACAAACTTTATTTTCTTTTATTAGTAGCTATCGAAGGTTGATTATAAATTGGCTTCTCATTGCTTAATTAACTATACATTTTGGAAAAGGATACCATGTTCTTTGAGAAATTAATACAATTATCTTAATTTGGAGATAACATATAGGCTGGAATGGCTTGAAACTGGATGGAACCACACAGGGCCATCTGTAGGTGAAATGGCGTTATAAGCAAAATGCTCTGTTTTGCAACTGACTGTCCACTACTCTCTACCACGTCCCTTAGTGACTCACATATTTTCCTTTATTCTGGACTCCCCATATAATCTAGATTACATTTTTCTTCCTTTTCTCATATTCCTTACTCTTCAGTCTCTTCCTGCATCCTTGCAACATACACTAACTGAGCAAGACAGCAATGTAATAACTTTGGAGGAAATACTTGAAAATTAAGCTGGGAGTCCGGGGGATATTAACCCCCCCCCCCCCCCCCAGAATCCATGGGGTTGTATATGATCTCTGCATTTTAGAGCTTTTTTAACCTTTGTCATCCAAAATGATGACTAAAAATGAAATTCAGCATTATTCTTCAACTTTGGTTTTTCATGTATCATTACAACATGCTCTATCTGCAGAAGACTGCACTGAAATAACTGTACAACTATGGAAGAAATATTCATATGGGGGTCTCAGGACTGCATGTCCCCAAATGCCAAGGGGATATGGATGTTCTGATGTACATTTTCAAGCTTTTTTAAAATTTTTTGATTCAATGATGGCCTGAACAAAAATCATGAATAAGGAAATAAATTCAGCGTTTTTTCTTCTTTCAAGGAAGAAATTAGTCATGTCTAACTGAGAAGACAGATTCTTGTGAGGAAACATCAATCATATTTGGAAAAAAACATATTCACCTTCTGTGTATCCTTGTGGTACTATGATATACTAACAGTAAAGGCAAAAATGCCTCCAATAATATATTTCAAATGGTATGCCTTCTTACCCCTACCCCAAGAGACAGACACATTCTGTTTGTCCCTCTGACATCAGAGCAGGATATAACAGAAAGAGTGCAGTAACATATTTCAACTTGCTGCTGCTAGACGTTTATTGGCGTATGCCTCCTTAACCCTACTGCCAAAAGATAGCCATCTGTAAACACATCTGATGTTTGACTGCAGGGAAAGTAAAAAAAATAATGATCACAGTAATGTATTCCAACTTATTATTTCCTATATGGTACACTGCCCCTATACAAGCTTTTAACTTCTGTGCATACCTCTGAGGTTCAATTGTGAGACAATTTAAAGAAATAGTGATCACACTGTCTCCAACCCATACCCCACACAAGCAATAGTAGCCTTCTGTGCACACCTCTGAGTAGGGTTAGTTTTATTCCAGCTAAGGCCCAAGACAGAGACCCATACTTAGCATGTGTCAAAATCCACTTATACATCCCTGGGTATGATGGCCACTGAGTCCCCAGAAGCTTTGAGGATCTAACTGATCTGTGATTAATTTTATACATTACTTTTTGAAGGCAGTGGCTTATTAGCTAGTTTTGCTTTCTTCCACCAAGAATATTTATGTTTGTGTCTTCCAACGTTGTGCATATCCACAGATAGAAATCAATGATATTTTCACAAATACATGCACATATAAACACGCGCACACACACACACACACACACACACACACACACACACACACACACACACACACACACACACACACACACACACACACACACACACAGTGCATAAAACCAGTAGAATGTCACTTATGGCAGTGTTTCAGGGGACTGTAGAAAACAATACCATCTGGATAGATCCCACATATGGACAGGGAGGACATTCAGACTCCACCCAGCAGGAGCCACAACCAAGAACTCACATGCAGAGTTAAGTGTTGTGATATGACAATGCTACTCACTGTGCCAGTGATGAGTTGTGATATGACAATGCTACTCACTGTGCCAATGATGACATACTTTCACACACATCATGCTAAGACCACCAAAGACAAACACTTATTGTGTACAATCCTGACATGTGACTTTAACTGAAAGTGAAATAATATGGTCAATGTATTACTCTTAAATTCACTGAAACACTGATATGTATGCATACAGACATAAGGAAAAGCAAATATTTTACACCAGTCTCAACAATACAATACATTGTGTGGTACTTATCCTACCATGACAGGTTAATGACTCTTTAACAGTAGTCAGATAACAGCAGAGACAAGTTACTTTTCTCCACAGGCAGCCTCTGTACCCATATGTTGCAGCCACTTTATTGAATGTGTACAACTCAGATGTTCAAAGGTATTCCAATGTGCTTTAAAGAAATGCACACTGGTACTGTAAAACAGATTAATGACTATCAAACATGATCATGATAACAAGGTTATACTTTTCAGCCACAGACAGCCTTAGTAATTATAGTCATCTTGTTGAATGTGTACACTTTAGATGACTGATGGTGGTAAAATATATAAGCAGACAAACAAACAAAGTGATTAATTAATTAATAGTAGAAATAGTAACAACAAAAATTCTAATAATCACAGTAATGTATTTTAGGTTTGTAAAACAAAACAGCAAAAAACTATGGCAGCACCAGGAAATACAGTTCAAGATTTAATCCACGAATATTCCAAGTAAATAGCTATTTTTAAAACAACAGTCAGCACAATACTGACAAATACCTCTAACTAAAATCCTTAATGCTTCAGTCCCTTCCTTTTTAAGTACATTATAAATTCTTCTCTGTTATTAAGTCCTGGGGGAAAACATGCATTTAATCTAACCTGCCAGCAGTATTCCAACCACCCTAAATCTTCTTCTACATTAATACTTTTAACATTAGGATGCACTGAATATTTGTCAGTATTGTGCTGACTGTTGTTTTAAAAATAGCTAATTTAGCTTTTAATTACTAATTGTCAATTATGTTCAATTGACTGTTATTTTAGTATTTAAGTGTGTTTATGTGTAAGCCATCAGTCTGAAGAAGTCTCCATTGCAGGAGACGAAAGCTCTTACTTTTGGCTTGTATTTTACTTGGAATATTCGTGGATTAAATCTTGAACTTTATTTCCTGGTGCTGCCACCATTTTTTTGCTGTTTTGGATACTGATTTGATTAATAGTATGCTGCTGTATTCTAAGTTATTTTAGGTTTGCACCATATAACACACTAGCCACAATAAAGTATCCCATTTTATGTCATGCAAATCCTAACTGCTAATGGTTTAAACTACACAAATAATAAATGGATAAGTTACTTTCATCAACAGAAAGACCCCTCATCTAGTCAGAAGCTACAGCTACTTTGTCAACTGTGTACAACTCAATGGTCTGTTTGTGATAAAAAGATAAAAGCAACAATAATGTATGTCAGCTTTGTTATATATATATATATATATATATATATATATATATAGATATATGGGTTCATATCAGATAAACGACACGTTGTTCCATCGACAGCTGGCAGATGGACTTCAATTAACCGACTCGGCAAAACAACGAAAACCAACATAAACGAAACTCACTCAACCGACAAGTCTAAACTACATACTAGCACTAAACAACACATACCTGCAAGTACAATCACTACCACAAAAACACATACACAACTACATACATACTCGCGCTGCTACCTACGATATACACCTCATACACTCCACACCACAACAACAATAATTAAAAAGCAAAACGGATCCCCACTCCAAACACCACACACACACACAACACAAGCAAACCAAACTCCTACCAAAGCAACACTAAACCTGACATGCACACCTATCGACAACCCTGACCTAAACCCTAACCCTAAGGTCCGTCACTCTCGCACACTCACCTAACCCGAGCCCTAACCCTAACTCACTTAACCCACCCCTAACCCACAAGATATCACTACTACACACTTACCCGACCCGAGCCCTAACTCACTTAACCCACCCCATCCCCACAAACCGTGTACATCGCACACTTACCTTACTCGCACCCTAACGTCCGTCACTACTGCATACATACACATCCCTTACACATTTCGCTTACCTCGGTGTCGGTTGACTGACTTTCGTTGATTTCGGTTTTCGTTCCTTTGATGTTCGGTTAACTCACGTTCGTTGGTTTCAGGTTTCGTTCCTTTCACGTTTCGGTTACTTGAAGTCCATCTGCCGGCTGTCGATGGAACGACGTGTCGTTTAACTCATAGGAACCCATATATATATATATATATATATATATATATATATATATATATATATATATATATATATATATAATAGTTCTACCAAACACAGTCAGGTTTCTCAAACTTACTTCATTCTAACAGTAGCCAACATATTTCAGATTGTTTCACACAAATCACATTAGTCCTGCAAAGCCAGAATAAAGAGAATGCAATGGCAAGGCCAATCATTCTCATCCACAGACAACCCTGTATACATACACTATAAATATTTTTCTGTAACTGCTGGAAATAAAATTTAAACTGAAATATCCATCAACCATAAACAGCACAATAAAGATATCCCAAAATAGGAGCTAGCGCTATCATCAAGTAGAATAAACCCCCATATAGTCTCTTAAATACAATTTTACTAAGCATTCAAAGCCTCAATAAAAAATACTTTTGTAAGTAGTCATCTGTGCAAGAACTATGTGTGCATTATTGGACAATAACTAAATAAAGAAATTCTAGGAGGCTGTATCATGACACTCTCATATAAAATAAACACAGGGGCAAAAACTGCTCCACTCCACACTTAATTTATTAAAAAACATACAAATGAACTCACTGTTAAGCACTTTCATCCCTTATATGAAACAGGACATCTTCAAAACTGCTGCACATTCTCAAGGTCCTCTTTTTCAAACCTTGGTTTAACAATCTATACAGAAATCATATCACATAATTTAATATTATACAATTAGCACAGAGATTACATTATCAATCAAATTCTACTATTCAGGTTATAGATTAACCAGAGAACTTATCTAACTATCACCATATCCAACCCTAGCAATATTACATCTCTATAACTAAGGGGTCATTAAAGTATCATCAGAAGTGTACCTGGTTCAATTAGCTTCCTGGGTGAGAAAACAGAAAAATAATCACACTTCACTATAATAAGCCATAAGTGATCATCTTATTACAGTTAGATCTACATACCTCCCCCCAGCAAAACAAAGAAAAAATGAACATCCCTTCTACTGGTATACCAACCAGGTGACCAGATTTATATTTATTCATGTTTTAATTAAAAAAAAAAATAAAATTTAACAGATTGCTACAAATATAACAAACAATTGCTAGGTTTATACCCTGCCTGACCAAAGTGCTACAACCCTTATGTTTAGTAAAAAAATTAACTTTTAAACTGTAGCAAACAATTGCAATAGTTTAGACAACACACATAGCACTACACCACTCAGATTTGACCAAATGTAGGACTGGCTGATCACTCCCCCACCAGCACTACATTGGGCTATTGCCCCTCTTACCCCACCCTAGATATGCTACTGGGTGCAATACATAAAATCAAACATACATAATCCTGAAAATAAAAATACCAATCTAAAATGATCAAAAATCAAAATACCTAAAATAAAATACACACAAAAGGAACAACTTTTTTTGCAGGTAAGCAAGCCCCACATACCCTTCCCCATCCTCTGCATAACACTGCAATCATCTGACTATTCAATCACTTGAACTGGCACAAAAAGTTTGATATTCCAAATGTTCGACTAACTAAAATCTTTAGATCACTGTTCCAGTAGTGCTAACTTATGGGATGCATCCTGTCAATGGTACCATCCTTCTGTACATCCCATCTGTCTGTAAAAGCTTATGCACCTTCCTCTCGCACCATGAGTGTGACCTAAGACCTATGCACAAGGCTACATGCTGGTACTTAAGGGATGTACTGGTGTGAAAATCCTCAGAGCATTCCTACCCCAGTAAAGACTGAGGCTAATGCCATAAGAAAATAGACTCAGATAGTAAAAGAAGATAAAGAAAGTAGAAAGGAAAAGGAACCAATCTCAGCCTTGTGAGTCACACAGAAATTAAGTTTTCTTCCACTTTTTCATCCTAGTGCTGTTGTGTTTCTAAACTTAGCTGCCTCTCTAGCTGCCCAACCTTATGTTAATTTGATCACATATTTCCTTCCCTATTGTCTTTCATTGGCTATTGTTAGTAAGCATAGATTATCATTTAGTGAAATCACTATCTTTCAGCTATTTACATTTATTGGCCATCGCACTGTATTCCATAGAGCCAGAATGCTAAGTGCCCAACCCTTTCCAATCTATCTTGCTCTATTAAAAGTACTGGCTGTCCTCTTTGACTGCTAAAGCTTGAGTTATCCCCTCTTTCATATCTAACTGCTTAATGTGCACTGTAACTCATATCTGCAACATCTGGTCCAAGTCCACCAATTATTGGAGACCCCACAGTTTGACTCTCAGGACTCATCTTGGGATTAGTGCTTCTGTTTTGCTCCTGCTGAGAGAAGGGGCGCAGGGACATTATTTCTTGGAGACTGCTGATCACTAGGAAGCCTGATAACTGCTTCACAGCTGCCAGTTTGGAATTTGTGACTATATTGTGCCACTAGTGAGAGAGGAATTGGAGGGCATTGATTATTGACTGTGTGTAATTGAGCAGCTAGTGTTTGTGTAGGACCCTCCTGATTAGTCTGGCTGCTATTCAAGGAATCTACTAGGAAAAGGCTATGACATGCCTACAGAACTGTGCATCATCTTGAACAAGACTGTTGATTGCCAAAGATCCTGTGGCCTGGTTCACATCTTGGGATTGGTGCCACTGTTTTGCTTCTGGTGAGAGAAGATGCAAAGGGGCATTGTATCCCAAAAACATGAAGCTGTGGTGAGACCAGCACTAGTAGTAGCCAGGCAGGAACCCCCCAGGTGAATCCCCTCTTTTTCTTCATTCTTGACAAAATTATTTATTTCTTTTCCATAAGTATTGCTTGATTAGCTGCTGTCTAACCTAACTTCAGAATATCTCCCTGAATACTTCATCCAAAAATCATCAGGGTCTACTTGGTAGTTTTCCCTTGAGTATTTGGTAGGGCTCTATATATATATATGAATATACCATTAACTGAATTTTTTTCCTGTAAAGGCAACCTTGAAATTTCACCAATACCTAATTGCACACAGAGCAATTAGTTTGCAGTGACAAGTGCTGCCCCCATAGCTACAAACCACATACTTCTGACATTACTTTATATTCTCACTGCAACTGTTTAATCAATAAAAATGAGCATGCTGCCATGGATCTGAACTTTCCCACTAATTCCTTTACTGGCTTGGGGGATATGGGCATCCTTTGACAATGTAGAAAATGCCTCATGTTTACTGACAACCAGCTAATTCCCAAACAAACTGATAAAGTATGTGAAAGAAGTGTTTATACAATGTCACTGGAGGCAAAGCTCTCACATAAAAGCACTCCTAATGTCAATCATGTTGTCACTAGTACACACGATTCACCCATTACACACAATTCAAAGCAGACACATTGACCCACATATGCTGAGGAACTTAAATGTGACCTTCCTACACCCCAAAGACTTCTTATTACACATAATAAATACCTTCAGCAGCCCCAAATGCACTCTTTCAAAACAATATCCACATCAACACATATGGCCACATCTCATAGAGCCTATACTTCTAAGCCCATGAAACAAGCCACCACACAATCCACCATTCTGGTCACTAGAGCCTCCATTGTGAGATACACAGATGTTCCTCTCACCATACTGAGTAATGAGAAAGTCATGATCATTTGCTTATTAGGGTCAAGGATCCACCACATTACAAACACACTCAGGTCATTAGACCATAAGTACCAGTATGACTCAGTCATAGTTTGTGTGGGTGTAAATGACGTGAGACATACCCCCTAGACTGTATGAAGAGAGACATCATGGAGCTCTCAGAATATGTGTCCCAGGCCAGAATGAACTTAGCATTGAGCAGCATTTTACCATCTCCAAGAATAATACCACAATATGAGCAGAAGGTGACTGACTGTAATAATTGGCTTAGTTTCTGGTGTCATTCTAAGGGGGTGCAGTATCTGTCAGTATGGAAAGAGATGATCAATAGACCACACAGCTTTGCTAGGGTTGTTTTACACCTCTCTACTCTAGGCTTTTGAATATGAGTTAAAACACTGTCCTTCCCATAGTGCCTTTTATAGGCAATGCCAAACTGAAAGTGCTTCTGACATAGCAAATCAAAACTAAGAAAATCTAAAGGTATTACTGCTCAATGCTATGAGTCTAAATAAGCAACTCCACTCCCCACAAGCTCTCCTCACCAAGAGAATCTTGACATCTTTGCAATCACTGAGACATGGTTTAAAACCATGGAGAGCACAAGGGCAGTGCAAGACTGTATTGCCTTCCACACATTTAGACCAGCTACTACACAGACAGGGTCTAAAGGTGGAGGGGTGTTGATTTACATAAAAAATAAATGTACCTCAAGGTTTTTCCAACAGGGTAATGCACTTCAGCTTCTCCATGTACAAATCACCATAGGGAAAATTCTCTACCATTTCCTTGCAAGCTATAGGTCCACCTCTATGACCCATAAACCTATGACATGCATTTATGTTTACTGGAAACACTCACCACCCAACCCAATGCCATACACATGGGTGACTTTAATTATGCCACTATTAACAGTGAACAATATACAACGCAAAATGTGTAGGTACAGAGATTCCTGGATTTTGTAAACACAAACTCCCTGGACCAGATTGTCAATACACTGACCAGGGGTGTAAACCCTGAGAACACTGCTGCCTACATGGAACTGTTCACAGAAATCCTATACAACATGTTAATAGTTGCATAGAGGCAGCTGTACCCACCCAGGAAAAAGTACTGAACTAACTTAAAAAAGCAAGCCACCTTGGTAGAATCACAATATCGGTAGGCTGTGTAACAGAAGAAAGAAAATCATGCCAAAAATTAGGAGGTGTAACACCAAGCAGGTTAAAAAACTCTCATCAAACTAAACAAACAACTCAGAGGACAAATAAAGTCTACCAGAGGCAAATTTGAGGTAAATTTGGCCTCCCAGCTAAGGACAACCACAAGGCGTTCTTCAGCTATATCCACAACCTCAAAGGCAACACACAATTGTGTGTGGAGCTCATTGTTAATGCAGCAGCCTATACTGAGCTAGAAGATATAGCAAACCTTATGGCAGACAAATTCAGTTCTGAGTTTGCCGCTCTCTCCCCCTCAACCTCCCCTCAGGAACTGAGCATCCAAGTGCTCTGGATTATGCGGAACGCTCCACATTTAATGACAAGCGAAGCCACTGTTCTGCTGTTCTGCATTGAACAGCTGTGGCTCTGCTACACGCATTCTGATTGGTTTGTGTACCACAATTACTGCCAATCGGCATTGCGGTATACAGACCAATGCATAGCTGTGCTGCTCTTCCACATTACACAGCACTGGCTGTGCTCTACAGTTTTTGATTGGCTCGTACACCGCATTTACAACCAATCATGAATGCGGTGTACGAGCCAATCAAGTAACGCATTTCAGGACAGGAGCCAATGAGAGCTCCCCAATACAGGTCAATCACTTTCTGCTGTGGATTGAAGATGTCGGGACCGGGACTCGGAATCCAGGAGAGGAGTCAGCAAGCTGAAGGGACTTCAGGGGCCTTGCTTTGGTGGATCAAGATCAGTCAGATGGATTACTAGAAGGTTGAGGTTTGTGTTGCTGCCTGCTGGACAACCGGGGCTGATCAGATCATTGTTTTGGATTACATTTCGTGCTGTGTGGAGACTGAGTCTGTGGATTATAGGCAGAGGTAAGTGCTTTATAAATGTAGCTGCAATGTTACCTCTGCAAGAATTTCTATCCTTGAGAACCTGTATGCTAGCAACTTTCTAAGTTTATTAGAGCAAAGTTTAGTGTCTCTGTTTTTGTGCTGTTTGTCCCTGGTATGTCTGTTGTATACCAACACAGATCCTGTTATTCTAGCAATATTTCCAAGATTATCAGAGCAATATTTCCATGTTTATAAGAGCAATATTGAGTGTATCTAATTTTGTGTTGCTTGTCCCTGGTATGTCTGTTGTATACCAATACAGATCCTGTTATTCTAGCAATATTTCCAAGATTATCAGAGCAATATTTCTGTTTATAAGAGCAATATTTAGTGTCTCTAGTTTTTTTGCTGCTTGTCCCTAGTAGGTCTGTTGTATGCCAACACAGATCCTGTTATTGTAGCAATATTTCTAAGTTTATAAGAGCAATATTTAAAGTGTCTCTAATTTGGTGCTGCTTGTCCCCCTATTATATCGGACTTTGTCCATTTCTTGCACTAAGAGTTTGAGAAGTATGTCAGGATGGATGTCAAAAGTGAGTTATTTATAGTAATGATATGCTTTAAGGTAGACAGGATGCTGTTTAACTTGGTCTAACTAAAATCATTTGTGTGACTTGTAATGTCGGTTTAGAAAATGAGGTAAATGTGAATTTTATTTTTGTAAAGTGCTGTTTCATTTACTTATGGTGTGGATATGGTATTGCAGATTATAAAACAAAGGTTTTGGATCTGAGAAGTGTCTTATTGAATTTTACAGATGTTCTACCATGCTCCATGGCAATGGTATGTTTTGCGCAGTGCAAAAAATAGGGTGTTCCACATTTTGACCATTTGTTACACATTGTTAAGGTCTGTGTTCCACAGTGGCCTCTTAAGGGGTTGAGACCTATGTTCAGGAAATACCATCAAATATAACTTCCCCTAATATCACTAGGGGACAGGTCCTTAGTGCTCTGTCTAAGGTCAAGAACACTGTCTTCATGGGCCCAGACAATATCCCATGGTGCCTTCTAAATAGCATTAAACATAACCTATCAGGACCTCTGAAATTGCTATTTAACTGTAGACTCCAAACAGGCTTCATGCCTACTGAATGGAGAACAGCAACAGTCATCCCTCTGCACAAAGGAAACTACAGACCTATAAGTCACACTAGTCTCATATGCAAATACATGGAAAGAATTATCATGAAAATCATTAGTAGTGACATAGGAAACCTCCAAATACTGGACCCAAATGAATTTGGTTTAATCAAGGGCTGGTTATGCCTATTTAACCTGGTAGACATCATTGAAATAGTCACCAAAACAATAGATGAGGGCAAAACAGTTCACACTACCCACTTTGACCTGGCAAAGGCATATGACACAAGACCCCAGTTGGGCATTGTAGGTAAACTCAAGAGGTTTGGTATAAACCCTTATGTCGCCCAGCTGATAGCCTCTGACTCACAGACAGGACCCAGGAAGTTAGAATTGGAGAGTCCACCTTTAGAAAGAGGCCAGTCACAGGTGGAGTCCCTCAGGGATCAGTCCTGGGACTCCTCCTTTTTGGCATTTACTTCTTTGTAGTCAAGGTCAATGTCAAGGGCCTCTGGATGATTAAACTTGCAGATGATTGCAAATCAGGAGGAGTCGCAGAATCCACCACTGACACTACTGTTCTTCAGGAAGGATTGACACAGACAAATAATTTGTGTCAGAGCCATGGACTGTAAATAAATGACAAGAAATGCATACTAGCATCCTTCAAGAAGCTATGCTCTTGGGGAACTATTATATTGACAACATACCCCTAAGAATCAACCCAGTAATCAGGGACTTGGAAATACATATAGTAATCTAGCCTTTGACCATCACATGTCTACAGCACTGAGAAAATTGTTCTATGTTTTGCAATTTATAAACAAAGGTATGGCATCTAGGTCCAAGCAGTTCATTGTTCCACTGTATTCAGCATTCAACAGACCTATTATTGAGTACAATATCCCTTTTGGCATGTACCTAACTAGGCATGTCTAACAATTGGAATATCCACAGAGGTTCATCACTAAAAGAATACAGGGTGTAAGTAACATGTTATATACAGACCGACTCAAAGCCCTGTCCTTGTATTATGTCTCCTACAGGTTGTTGAGTGGAGATCTATGGCTGGCATACAGGGCATTGTCAGACTCCCATCCTGATGGACCTCACGGACATCTGCAAAACAAACAGCACCAGAATTAGCCATTCTGAAGACTTAAACTTTGCTTGTGACATAAATAGGATCTGCTGGAGAGACAGTTATATATATTCCAAAGACTACCCCTTCTCTGGAGTAGACTCCCCATTCGTGTGAAACAGAGTTCCTCCATAACCCAGTTCAACTGTAACTTGGGCAACTGCATGGAGAAAAGGAAATTCATCCCTAGTTTGGTATCTATATCTCTAATGGACTCAGGCAGTCACTAAATAGTTTATCTCCCAAGCCGCTGCTTATAAATATTTCATCTCCCAAACCCCTGCTTACACTTATCAAGGGCACCAGAACTTGTCAGAGATATGGGATGCATGAATAGAATTAAAAAGGCCCTAGTGGTCATTATCCTAGTACACACCCATGAAACAATGAACCTATGAAAAGAATAGCCAGAAATGAGGATGTTGGAAAGAGGTGCATATACTGCATCAGTGAAATATTCAAATATTTACTGTTATGGTAAGTTCTTACATGGCTGTACTATATTCATCACTAGACCATTGCTGCAGTAATGCTAACTTATGGGACAACTTCCCGAGCTTTTAAGCAGAAAGGATGAGGTGAGGAGAAACAGAACTAGAGTTTGATAACCTATGAAGGATGGTTCTAGCAAAAATATGTTCTGTTTCTGGAAAAGGCGTCTATTTTATAATGGTTGGCAAAAGTATAGACAGAAGACAAGGTGTGATAGTTATAGAGATCAGACCCTTGAAAAAAGCACCAGAAGAAGCCATAACTCTAGTTGAATATGCTTTAATAGGTTTGCCACAGAAGAAATAGCAGACAGAAATGTAAAGGGAAGTCCATCTTGATATGGTCTTTGAAAAACTGGAATACTCTACTTTGTCCATCAAAAGAAATGAATAACTGGTCCAATTTTCTAATGTTTAGTCTTGTCCACTTAAAATATTACTTGCCTGTGGATATTCAGCAAACGAAAGATTTTCTACCACTATTTTGAGGATTAGAAAATACTGCAGGGAAGCATGCTGATTGGTTAAGAGTCATTTCAGTAACCACTTTTTCATATAAAGGATGGGTAGTTTTCAAGGTAATCTTCTCTCTATGAAAAAAAACAACAGAAAAAGGGAAGTAGACATGAAGGCCTGTAACTCTGAAACTCTTTTGGCTGACATTAAAGCTACTAATGGGACTGTTTCCCAAGTGCAACCATTTAAAGATGCAAAAAAAGCAGTTTCTGAGAAAAGTATTAATATTTCAAAAACATATCTCAGATCCCAGTAGGAAGAATGCATTTCCTTGAAGGACTGCTATGCAGGACACCATTCAGGAGCAGTCTGACCTCATATCATGAAGAAAGAGGAGAATCCAGGCATGATGAAATGATTGACAAGTGCACTTTGATGGCAGTGTAGGTTAGATCAGTGTTAAGCAGCTCACACAAATATTTCTGGATGAGTAGGATCCCTGCTCGATAAAGATGATATCCTCTGTTATGGCATCAGATAGAATTTTCATCTAGAAATATACAATTTTCTTTTTGCATGTTTTCTAGTCTTGAATAATTTTGCCTAAAAAAAGTTAAAAGCCTATCATCCGGAATGTGAGGCTCAATGTCTTTAGGCTTGGATGAATCGGAGAGCCCTTCTGTTCTGTGAGCAAGTTTACCTTGTGGTGTAATACGTGGTGATTGCTTTTGGATAGATGGAAAAGAAGGGAGAACCAGTGTTGTCTTGGCCAAAAGGAGGTCAGCAAAACTGTTTTCAGATTGTCTTTTGGGATTTTCAAAAGAATCTTTTAAATGAGAAGAATGGAAGGAAAGCATTCAGGAATTTCCAAAAATTTTGAACTGATAGTTTCAAGTAGAAGCAGATATTTCTGTCTAGAAAGTTCCCCTTTGCTGGAAAATCTGAAGTAATGTCTCTCTGTTCAACATCCTTGTGAGGGTCTGCTTCGGATTTGCTTGATTAGTCTGCCATTGAATTAATTTCAGGAGATATACACAGACTGGAGAAAATTATTGTGATGAACAGCAACGTCACAAGCGATCACTGCCTGCTTGCAAAGATGGTAAGACTTTGTTGACCCTATTTGTTGAAATACCCCATGGTATTGTCTACTGGGATTTGAAGAATTTCTGGAGTCCAAAGGTGCTGAAGAGCCTGGTGCACTCCTGAGTGTGCCATCCTTCACATGAGGTGTTAAACTGAGCAAGTTGGTGGTAACTGACATGGATGCAAAAGATACCATAGCACTTATCAACATGAGTAGGGCTTGCTTTATTATTATAATGCTTTTCCTTCTTTCTTTCATTCTTCATTACTTACACATTTATTATATTCACACTTTGTATCTCACTTTATGTAGCTAGGCAAAACACTTTACATGTTAATTTTCCAAAATACATTTAATAACCATTTCAGCCCCCCAGGAGTCATGGCCAGATTTCCCCTAGTCAGTAAGAATACCACCTTGGGTCTCCCCTTAAAAGAGCCATTGACCTAGTGAGAATAACTCAGTCAACAAAGTAGAAATAAACATAAAAGTTTGTGAGACCCACTGTACAGTGTTTTGGAGAATTTCACCTTTCCTCATTGTTGTGTGACTTTGGAGTAAGTGTATTAAGAAAGGGGGAGTGGGGAACTTGATGTCAACATGGGGAATGCAGGAGCTTAACTCTGCAAAAATAAATGTTTTATTTCTAACTATGCCAGTGTTTTTAGATGATTTATTTGCTTATTTATTTATTTTGAATTTGTTTGTCATGGTGGTCTGACTTGGTCTACAGAACCCATTATCAGTGGAGACCAGGGGAGAAAAGTTCCACATACAGTGCAGTGCAAATACATTATAGTCCAAAATAAACAATACAAGTGACGTGGAATACTATACAGAAATAAGTTGACAGAATGTAAGCTAGGTTACAAGATATGCTACACATCTGGACAATTCTATAGAGTTATATCATTACAGGCAATTTTAGTCATTCTAACAACATATACATAGCAAAGCCAAATTCCACAACAGCGTATTGTAAAGTCAAAAATGCAAAATAAATGCTGCAAGGGTAAATCCAAACCTTTTTAAAGTCTTAAAACCAGAAGTCTTAGCACTTTCATTCACCACCATTGAACTTCATCAGAAACTGGTTTAAAATAAACTAAGTCCCTTTATATAACCTTTTGAAAATTGCGCCAAAAAATTTAAAGTTGCATACACTAAATAAACATACATAAACCCATCACTTTAAAACATGTATACATAGCCTATGAGTAGATAAAGTGTACAAAAGAAGTATGTAGGTAGTACAATGTATGACACCTGTTGTTAGAGTACATGAAAAATAAAATGTTGGTTTCAATTAAGAAATTAATAGCAGAAGAGTTAGTGATGCAGAAAAAATAGTGAGAGAGATAAGAATAGAGATATTACAGACTGAGCAGAAGCTTAAGGCTATGGTATAGAAACAGAGAATAAGTTGTGAGAGACACTGGGATCTTGTAGACTGTGAAGGAGTAAGATGCGACAGAAGAAGAAGAAGGAAATGAAGCTAGTGTGAAAGAAGAGGAAGAGCTGAGCATTAGGCTGGATTTATACAGGATCACAGCCATGTATTTTGAGATTCATAGTTTCATAGTTTCATAGTATAGTACTAGGCTATCTGCCCTGGGGCATTTGTAAGCCTAGCCATAGTGATGTGGCTTTTGCCACCCCATGAAATGGTACAAAAATGTACAGAATAAATCTAGAATACTGTGCCTCTGTCTAGTAGTGACACAATGAAGGTCCCCTTATATAATAGAATTAGTTTACTGTGCCCCTGTCTAGCAGTGACACAGATGTGACCCCTGGGGTAAACTTACGATCTCCCATCCACTCATCAAGATTTCTCTTGAAGAGAGTCAGTGAGGGGCTCTGCCTAATACGAACTGGGATCCTGTTCCAAAGCATGGGAAGCCTCTGAGTTATGAATCTATCCCTCCAGCATGTCCTATTCATACTTGTGCTGAGGTTTAAGTCATTAGCTCTCATGGTCCTGATGGATTTGGATTTTTTGAGGTTGAGCATGTCCATCAGATCCTGATTCGACATGGCCTTGTACGTCAGGCAGAGATCACCTCTGAGCAGGCGGTATGCTACTGAATAGAGCTGAAGTTTCTTTAGTCTGGCAGAATAAGACATATGTTGGAGACCCTTGATCCTTTTGGTGAGGTACTTTTGTGGTCTCTCCAGCTGTTGCAAATGCCGGGTGAGGTACATATCAAATGAGGCATTGTACTCAATCATGGGTCTGATGAGGGAGGAATATAGGGGTACAATGACATCCTTGGATCTGCATGTGAATCCCTTCATGATGAGGTGTGCAAGGTAGAATGTTTTTCTAACCACTTTGGCAATGTGGGTGTCAAATGAGAGGTCGCTGTCTACTTGGGTCCCTAGGTCTCTGATTACTTTTTCCATACTCAGTGGGTTGCTGTCTATGTGATAATTTGTGGGTACTTTGTTTTTTCCAAAAGGGATGACTATACATTTTTTGGCATTTAGTTTAAGGCCGGACTACTGCACCAGTTGTCCGTTTCAGTGAGGCCTTTTTGTAGGATGTGTGTGTCTGCTGGTATATCGACTATGGCGCCTAATTTGCAGTCATCTGCGAACTTTGTCAGCCACAGCCCTCCCATGTTTGCTTTAACATCTGAGAAATAAATGCCGAACAAGAGGGGTCCCAGGACAGATCCCTGTGGGACACCACTTGTGACTGGCTTTGAGTCTGACATTGCTCCAGCGATTTTAACTTTATGGGTTCTGTCCTTTAGCCAGTTCGCAACCCATCTAGTGACATAAGGGTTTACTTTTAAGCTGTTTAGCTTATCTATGATGCCTGAGTGGGGTATTGTGTCAAAGGCCTTAGCCAAGTCCAGGTATGCTGTATGGACTGCTTTGCCCTCATCAATGGCTCTAGTGACTGTTTCAAAAAGTCAACCAGGTTTAAAAGGCAGGATCTGCCCTTTACAAAGCCGAACTGGGTGGGGTCAAGTGTCTGTAGGTCCCCTATGTCTCTGTTTATGAGTTCCATAATGATTCTTTCCATAGCTTTGCAGACCAGGCTAGTTAAGCTTATGGGGCGGTAGTTTCCAGGGTCTGTAGAGGCACCCCTTGTGGAGTGGGACCACTGTTGCTGTACGCCAGTGTTCAGGTACATATCCCGAGTAAGGCTAAGGTTAAATAGCATTTTTATGTGTGGGTTTAGCTCCTCTTGGAGTTCACGTAACACGCACCCGGGATACCGTCAGGTCCCATTGATGCTGTGTTTTTGCTTTGTTTAGGGCGGTTCTCACTTGGACATCTGAGATGACAGGAGATTACATACAGCTGTGCTAAGTATTTCTTCTTTTGGGGGTGAAGGAGGGGAGAAATTTGCACTGAACCTGTCAGCCAGAATGTTGGCAATATCTGTGGGTTCAGTGTATTTTTTGTTGTTGTGAACCAACTCTGAGCATATCTGAGGGTTTCCGCCCAGGTTTCTAACATAGCTGAAGAAGGCTTTGTGGTTATCTTTAGTGACCTTAGCGATATTTCTCTCAAAGTTTGCCTTGGATGTTTTTATGAGAGAACGTAGTTTTCTGCTAATGTTGATCAGAGATGTCTTCCCTTTATGGGATTTCGCTCTGATGTGCAGTAGCTTCCTTCTTTTGTTATACAATTTGTTTATGGCTGAGGTCCACCAGACAGGACGCTTACATTTGGTGGAGAGGGACTTGGATTTGCTTGGGATTGCATGATCCATGCATTCTTGGAGATGTCCATAGAAAGCATTTGTGAAGGATTCGGCATTGTGGGATGTGGTATCCACTGGCACAGTGGGCTTAAAGGATACCATCTCAGTCTTAAGAAGAGTGAAGTCTGCTTTTGAGAAGTTTTTCACTGTGGTCTTTTGTGCTGGGGTGGAGGTGGGATATGTATATCCAGGGTGATTAGTTTGTGGTCAGATCTCACTAGTGCAGGGTATACTTCCGGTGTGGAGCATTTTGTCCCCATGTTTGTGATGATCAGGTCTAGTATATTATCTCCCCTAGTAGGAGAGGTGACTAGTTGTTCTAGTGCATTTGAATTTATGAATTCCAGGAACCTTTGGGCTAGGGTATTAGGGCTAGAATAATGTACCCAATCTATGTTTGGGTAGTTGAAGTCTCCCAGTATGATGGTATTTTGTGATACATTCATATCCTCCAATGTCTTCAGGAAGGCTGAGTGGGGTTCTTGAGATTGGGAGGGTGGTCTGTAACATGCTACCGGTTGTATAGCAGTTTTGCCTATGGTTAGTTGCACCTGTATGGTCTCTGATGCTTCATGTGTTGCTACTAACCTGGAGGTGTGGGTGTCCTTTATGAATATGGGCACTCCCCCCTCCCTTTGTGGTTTGGCCCGGGTTTTGGGGCCGAAAAGCATGATACGAGGTATAGCCCGGTAGCGCTGGGGTGCTCTCAGGAGCCTTGAACCAGGTTTCAGTTACTGCACAGACGTCGATGTTCTCCATGCTGAGGAGTGCATCAAGTGCCTGCATCTTGAGATTTAGACTTCTGGCGTTGAGCAGCATTACCCTTAGTTTTTTTTCCATTTTTGTTTTCTAAGGAGGTGGGTTTATCTTTTGAGCCTTGCCTAAAAAAGGCACTATGGGGGTGGCAAGAGCCTTAGCCAATATCCGGAAGCCCAGTGGTGACAGGTGTAAGCCATCCCTTGCGAAGCAGCATGGCTTGTCCAACATATCATCCCAGGCAGACAGACATTGGATCCCCTTAGAATGACACCAGTACTTGAGCCAATTGTTAAAGCTGATCATCTTGTCTTTGTATTGTGGTATCATTCTTGGTGAGGGCAAGATGCTGCTCAGGGTCAGGGTCATACCAGCCTGGGCTATATAATCGGAGAGCTCCTCTATGTATCTTTTCATGTAGTCCAGGGAAGTACGTCTCAGGTCATTCACACCAGCATGGACAATGACGGAGTCATATTTGTACTTGCTTTGGAGTGACCTGAGTGCGTGTCTTATGTGGCGGATCCTAGTTCCCGATAGACAGCTCACAATCACCTTCTCCTTGTTCAGCCTGGTCAGTGGGACATCTGTGTGTCTGACTATGGAGTCACCTATTACTAGTGTATCAGGCAAGGTGTTTGGCCTTAAGGGCTGCGATTGGTCGACACACTGATTTATTGAAGTATGTGTTGCATGTGTTTTGTTTTGAGGTGGTGGATTTTTGGATGTCTGCTTTGGGAGCCTCTGTTGTTTTGGTAAGTTTTTTTATTAGAGCCTCCGAGTATGTCTTTGTGTTTTTATGTGTTTGGTTTACAGTTGTGGTAGTTCTATGTGGGACTGGGATTGTTGTGTGTGTGGTTGCCATCTCCTCCTGTCTGGTCATGCCAGCCCTGAGTTGAGAGAGTTCAGTCTCCAGTTTGGCTATATAGTTGCATCTCTCACATGTATTTGTGTTTGTTGGGAGGAGGAGAGGGTTGTCTGTGTACATGAGACAATTGTAGCATTGTCTCAAGATACCCAGATTGACCAGCTGAACTGGAGACGACGCCAGTAATCTACCACTCGACATGCTAGAACAGTATAAGGGAGTGATATACCTTTAAGGGAAGTGGATATTCACAGGGGTGGTAAGTAGATTTAGTGCTTTACTTAGTACGAGAGTGCTTACTTAGTAGAGAAGTATTGAGAACAAGTGCTAGGCTTATAATACAGTGAGTAGTCTGGTTATACTAAGAGTAGAGCTTCCTTAAGGGAAAATTTGAAGAGCAGACTTGGCGGAGCCAGAAAAAGTTTAACCTTGTTTAACCGGAGCTGAGCTATGCGCACGACCGCTCAAAGCCGTGCAAACGCGGATTTTAAACAGTGAACTACTAAAGAGCTAGAAATGGTCCCAAACAACCAATTACTACAGCTTCTTGTGCTGAGGTCACTTCCTCCAAGGACAGGTAGGCTGCTCAAGGCTCCCCACTACCACTGGTGAGCAAAGAAACTTCCTTTTATCCAAGTAAGGTAATGGACAACACAGGAACTACACCACAGCCCAGAATACAGCAATGCCTGTAAACTGGTCTAAACTAGTCGAGGAAGGCAGGAAAACAAGGATTTTTTTTGTTTTTGTTTTTTGGTAGAAACACACAGAAAATGCAGAAACAGTGATAAATTAGTTACACAGGCTAGCACACTTTAGTGGGCAGCCTCCACAGTTAAATTAAACAAGCAAACTTTTGATCAAATTCGACTAAAATGTAACTTTAAGTGCAGATTTTAAAATAATGCAGCAATCAGTTAAAAAACAGTTCAGGCTAGTTCAAGGTAAGCTACAGAAGCTATTTCAAGTGAAAAAAAAGCAAAGATACTTAAATCCAGAAGGTAGTCGCTTTTGTGAGTTCCCTGCTGCTAGGACCACTCTGTAAACCCACGTGGAGCTTGTCTGAGCAGTACAGCCAGAAAAAAAACGCCCAGAGGTGGATTTTAAACAGTGAACTACAAAAGAGCTAGAAATGGTCCCAAACAACCAATTACTACAGCTTCTTGTGCTGAGGTCACTTCCCCCAAGGACAGGTAGGCTGCTCAAGGCTCCCCACTCCCACTGGTGAGCAAAGAAACTTCCTTTTATCCAAGTAAGGTAATGGACAACACGGGAACTACACCACAGCCCAGAATACAGCAATGCCTGTAAACTGGTCTAAACTAGTCGAGGAAGGCGGGAAAACAAGGATTATTTTTTGTTTTTTTGGTAGAAACACACAGAAAATGCAGAAACAGTAATAAATTAGTTACACAGGCTAGCACACTTTAGTGGGCAGCCTCCACAGTTAAATTAAACAAACAAACAAGCAAACTTTCAATCAAATTCGACTAAAATGTAACTTTAAGTGCAGATTTTAAAATAATGCAGCAATCAGTTAAAAAACAGTTCAGGCTAGTTCAAGGTAAGCTACAGAAGCTATTTCAAGTGAAAAAAAAGCAAAGATACTTAAATCCAGAAGGTAGTCGCTTTTCTGAGTTCCCTGCTGCTAGGACCACTCTGTAAACCCACGTGGAGCTTGTCTGAGCAGTATTTTTTTAAAGAGGCTTTAAAGTGAGTTAGGCCAGGCATAGACGTGGTAGCTATAGGTAGGGAATTCATAGTTTATAGACAGAATATGAATACAGAGAGTGACCTGTTTTTTTTTTTTTTTTGGGTTTTCTGATAGCTAAGAGATTTTTGTCTTGTGATCATAGGGATCTATTTTGTCTCTAAGGTGTCACTAAGTCGGCTAGGGCAGGGCAGGCTGTAGGCTTGAAAATAAGGTTATACAAATTGGATAGCTGAATAAGAGCAAGTTGATTGGGAAGTTCAAGCCAGTTAGTTATAATAGCACTTCACAGTGATGTCTGCAATATTTACAGTTTGTGGTAAACTTAGCTATTTTTTTGTAGCACTGTTCCATCTTGTTTAGGGTAGAAGTTTGTAAATTAGTTAGGACAGGGGCACCGTAAAGATGGGAAGGAAGTAAAAAGGTTTTTGCTAGGGAAACTTTGGTTTCTGTAGTGAAGAAATGTTTGTTTCTATATAACAGTCACAGTTTTTGATTAATTTTCTTTAAATTTTGCTGTACATGGTAGTCGAAGGAAAGTTTATTGTCAGTGATTACTCCTAGAAGTTTGATTTCCTGCACTATTTCTATGACAATGTTGTCAGATGCAAAGATGATGAAATGATAGATGACAGGTGACATGTTTTTAGGGGAAGTGTTGCTGCATGTTGTCTTTCCACTGACATCAAGCAGAAGGTTTTCAAATTGTCATGTATAGATCATTTATATGGCTTGGATCGCTGGTTTGGCTCCTAGTTGGGTGGCTTCTATCAAAACACAAAACAGATTCTGAGTTACAAGCCCTCATGCATTTCCTTCTAGTGCCCACATACCCATATAGGAATTTGGTTAAGGTATCTTGTTTCCTTTCACTTCCATATATATGTGCGTGTATGTATATATCTATATATATATATATATATATATATATATATATATATATATATATATATATATATGTGTGTGTGTGTGTGTGCGTATGTGTGTATATATATATATATATATATATGTATATATATATATATATATATATATATATATATATATATATATATATAGGGTCTATATTACATAGTTGAAGTTCTGTAACTTCGACTACCATATGTACGAATACATATGTCCGAAGTTACAGAACTTCGACTATGTATAAAAAGCTAAAAAAAAATGGAGAAGAAAATAAAAGGTTATATGCAGGGGGCAAGCCCCCCCTGCAACCCCCACACCCCCCGCTCTTTAAATATACCAACTCTGAGGCTGCACTACAGTGCAGTAAAGGGTTTTCTTTACTGCACTGTAGCACAACCTCAGAGTTGGTATATTTAAAGAGTGGGGGTGAGGGGGTGCAGGGGTGCTTGCCCCCCTGCTTACAACCCTCAAGTATGCTCATTTTCTTTTTTCCAATCAAAGTATACCAACTTTGGACTTATGGTTTCGACCATATCACGTTCGAAATTGTCATACTTTGACTATGTAATATAGACTATATATATATATATATATATATATATATATATATATATGGGTCCCTGCTGTTTGATCGAAAACACGGTTCATCGAAACGTGTTTCTGCGGACACACTTTAGCGAAAGTGCATTTTAGCGAAAATGCACTTTCACTAAAGAAAATCACTTAAAAAAAACATTAAAAAAAATCACATCAAACAGTGTTATGCAGGGGGGCAAGCCCCCATGCACCCCCACACCCCCCTACTTTATTATTCTCACTCCGAGATCACACTACAGTGGAGAAAAGGAAATATTCCCTTATCCCCACTGTACCACAATGTCAGTAATAGTTTTGTTAGTTGTAAATCAACACTATACATTGATTTACAACTAATGGTGCATGCAAACTGCATGCTTTCTTTAATTTTCCAATCTCTCTTTGGAGAAAGTGCATTTTCAATACAATGCACTTTCGCTAAATTGTTGTTTGCAGAAACACAGTTCGATGGACTGTGTTTCGACAATGTGACTAGGATCCATATATGTATATATATATATATATATATATATATATATATATATATATATATGTGTGTGTGTGTGTGTGTGTGTGTGTGTGTATCTACATATACACATGTGTGTGTGTGTGTGTGTGTGTGTGTGTGTGTGTGTATGGGTGTGCGTGCGCGCACATGTGTGCATGCACATAATGGAGTGGTGCAGGATATTTTCAACTCCTAGTAAGCATATGCCTCTAGGGGTTGAACATTTGCTGCATGTGTTTTAATATCTGGCTGATGTTCAAATATATCTAAATACAGAGATGCAACACGTTTACAAAAATAGCAGTACTTGCTCACCTGACATGCATTTATGTCTAAAAGAATCTTAAAGCCTTTAACTTTAACCATTAATATTGCTCATTTGAAAAAATAAAGATGTGTAGTAAACCATAACTGATTTAATAGTACACTGTCCCTGTATGTAAATTATGCTACACAGAATATCTTTTGTTATCAGTATAACTTTTCATTTGGCTTCCTGTTTCTATGTCCATGTTTTCTTCTATTTTTCACTGACAGTAAATTTTTGCTTATGTCTTGGTTTTCAGAATAAAAGGTAACAAATGCTGAGCTGATTACATACCTGTGCTGGAATTTGGTATAGCTCTCAGAGTACTTCTTCCAGGAACGTGGCCTTTTTAGTCATTGTAAAATTAAAAGAGAAAAGTTGTATTAATCCTGATGACTATAATCTGATCTCCTGCACCAGTAAATCACCAAAATCAACTACATTTTAATAATTTCAGCATCTCAAAATGAACAGTGCTCTCTTAGGTATTCTCTGTGTTATGGTATTTACTGACATATAATAGAAAGTGCCCATGCTCCTGCAGTGTGTTGAGTCACTCTTCACTCAAACAGTTCCATCTATTAGGGGCATAGTTCTGTCATAACAGACACAGTTTTTATTTGTCACATAATATGGATGACTGCCTTTCACTTTTACTTTTCACAGTTTCCCACCATTGTCAGCCCTGCAACAATGAAACTCGAATTTAAGGCTCTTCTATTCCTCTAGTATGTTAAAGAGAACACTGAAATGGACATGATTGTAGGGCATTCTGATGGCATTTTTCAGTCACCATCACTGCCACTTTTCCTTGTCAATTTCAGATTGTATGTCAGGAAGATCCCATGGTCCCTTTCCTGTGTGGTAATATCAGTGCCTTCTGCCATCCAGCAATTTTAGTGCTTGTTCTTGTGAAACAGACATGTCATGTGGTACTCATTGGTAGACAATCCAAGCTACCCTACCCATAGATATTGTCTGAGGTTTGAAAGATTCATGGCCATGCTCTGTACTACACTCACAAGCAGTCAACCATTTTAATGTCTCCTGCCTCTGTGATAAGCATGATTTCTAGTGTACTTCACATGAACTGAGAGTTACAGAGATAACAGAAAATTATTTTATAGTTTTGAGCCCAGTGGTGTATAATTGGGTACCTTAGTAAACTAAATAAACGCTACTGGCCACCACTCAGTTACCACAGTAACCAGCTTCTGTCACTGTTTTCTGTATTATTTGCTCTTTTTTATCACAGGTTCAGAAGTACACAGGTTAATACTAGGCAGGTGGTCTGAATGGCCATATGGAGCCAAGCTATTCAATCCTGGAAGTGTAGCTGGTAGATTTACCTCCCTTCTTCATTATGATTTGTACTGCTAATCTCAAAAGAAAATGTGCTTGAGTTAATGGTACTCCAGGTGGATGTAAAAGATCCCATGGCACCTAGCAAAAAATAGGGGTCCTTTACTTTTACACAAAAATAACTCTTATTTACAAAATGCACATATTTGCAAATATGTACAAGTGTACACATTATATATTTGCACATATTTGTTTATACAATCATACTTAATACCACCATCTGATTTTACTTAATATTGTTGCTAAATTCCATTTACCATTACACATAATTTAATTTATTCTTTCTTTCAATATAACCCATATAATAGCAAATAGCTTTATCTAGTCTTTTAACATATTCTTTAATTCTATTCTTAAAATATCCATGATTATTTTATCCACTTCTTTTATATCTTCAAAAAATAATTTTACAGTTTTCCCCATAACTTTTTACTCTTTTACACTTCCAAAACACATACTCTGTAGTTTCTTCTTGACAATGTAAACATATTCCATCACATTTTTTTTCTTATATGGCATATTTCATTTTAATGTCAATTTATCTATTACCAGTCTCCCAAAAAATCTTGACATTCTACTTTCTGTTTACATCATCTGCTTTTTATTTTTATTGCTTTAATTTCTCATCTGTTAGACTTTATCATGCTTTTACATAGTAATGTTTTATCATTATATTATTATATCATACTTTTCTTTTTCTATATCATCAATTTTTATTTTCCACAAAAATATTTTTACTTTGTAATATTTTATTTCTTCGTTTATAAACTGTTTTTCTCTTTTACATTTTTTATCATACCCCAAAATTTATCACACTTATATTTATCCAATTTTACTACTAATCTCTCATCTTTTTCATTTATCCACTTTAACACTTTGTACAAATTTAAGGAAGCAGCATATACCACTGGGTTAATTAACCTTAAACATCCTTCTTTATTTACATACAAAAGTCTTCTTTTTTCTGGGTTTAATCTAGAACCCCATATAAATGAAAACATTATCTGCAATAATTCCTTTTCAAGTACTGTTGTACCATAAATGCACTTGCTATGTTAGCTCTTTTTTCCCTTCACTACTGAACTTATTAAATAAGCATTGTTTTCCAAATGATAATTTATGTTCTCCAGAAAGACAGACTTGTTTTATTTCTTCTAATTTTTCATTGAATTCTACATACATCTTTATTCTCAAATTTTATACCTAACACAGAAATTTAATTTACTGTAAAATATATACCCCCTTTTTTATTACATCACCTAAGCCTTTACTTTTCTCTTTATTTATAGCTATCCCTATCATCTCTAGATACTCATTTGTGCAGATTATTACTTCTTTTATCCACATTTTTTTGCAATTATTATCATGTCTGCTGTATATGAATTCTAAGTCCTTCAGGTGTTATGTACCACTCTTCCTTCATTTTGTAATTTATTTCACATGCAATCACATTCATAACTAATGCAAAGAGTATACAACTCACTAGACATGTCTGTCTTACACCACTCTTCATACGTACCTCTTGGATTAGCAAACCATTTACAAGTATTTTTACTTTACTATTGCTATACACTGACATACACAATTTCCTAACTTTCTTATAGTCTTACATTATCACCAATAAGATTTCATGTCCAGTTGTGTCAAATGCCTTTGTAAGGTTTCCTATCATGATTTTTTTCTGCTTCTTTTCTGTTCATAATATCATCCACAATTTCTCTAAGTACCATTAATAATTCTTGACAACCCTTACCTTTTATACTCTATATGCTATCTTCCATAGTATTTTCCAACTTAGTTTCAAATCTATTTTTTATTATTTTCATAAAGGTCTTCTAATAATTATTATTCAATGCTATTGGTCTCCATTTTTTAACTGTCTTCCTTCTTCCATATGAATGTAAGTATTCCACTGCATAATTATATGTAACACCTTCAGTTAACTATTCATTCAAAATGTTTTTAAAAAATTGCCATTCCTTTCATTTTGTATACATTTTATACCCCATTCCATCTGGTCCTGCAGCCAAATCTATATTTACTTGTCTTATTACTTTATCTAGCTCATTTAAAGAAATCTCCTTTTCCAACTCTTTATTCTCTTTTTCTGTTAACTTTTTTACTCTCCATGTTTTTTCACTACCTTCTTTTTTCTTTAAATATTTCTTGTACATACTGTACTACACTATTCTTTCTGCATAATTCAATAAACTCTGTATAGGGTATGCATGAAGCCTACACAGAGTTTATGTGTTTGCATGGTTAGCAGCAGTGCTAATTATATATTCATAAATACAAAACTCTGCACAGACTGTTGCAAACTTCCACTGACAGTTACTGAAGGAGAGAGTCCAAGGCAACCAATAATTCCACAAAAAGGTGTATTTATTAAGCGCTTTTCATTTTGTCAAGTATCAAAACTTCATCAGATAAAATCACCATACCTTGGACTCTCTTCTTCAGTAACTGTCTCTTTGTGGAATTAGTTACTCATGCTGTGCAAAGCATTTAAATGAAAAACAAGCACAGTTTTGTGACTGGCAACAGTACTGCTGGCCAGTAAACAATGTAAAGCAACATAGATAGCAGACCGGGTTACCTATGAGAAAACTAGGTTAGCAGGATTGTGCAGAATACCACAATGATTACCAGGGTTTATCATATAGCAATGTATATGCTCCAAACACATTACCGGACACTGTATACATTGCAGATTATTGTGGAATCCCATTCCTGGCATTCTGTACAAAAGTTGTGTAAATGATCTGTAATTTTGTCTAGAGGCCTATCTGCTTACCTAGTGAGAGAAAGTGAACAGAACTGGTTTCTTCTGGGCAGGGCATTCCTGCAACTGTATTATCAGAATAACAGGTCTGTTTTCTGCTTTCTGTGCCTTAAATCAGATATATCTGTTACTCAAGCTGTTGGACAGACTGACTTACTGCCTGCTGTGATATTCAGAAAAGATAAGAGTTGATTCTCATTTTTCATCTGCACTTTTGATTTAATATCTCTGTAATCTGTACAACTGTTTTTTTACTGTCCTTTTTGTTGTGAGATAGAGCTAATATCTGATGTTATGTTGTCCATCTCACCTTCCTTCTTTCTAAAGCTCAAAGAGACCTTACTGGCTCGAGGCTAACCCCTTATCCCAGCATGCATAGCGGTAGCTACCCAGATCTCGTTTTCCGCTTGCAGCATTGAGATTGTCTTCTGCTGAATCAGGCTAAGTACTGTATTTTCCTGACAAAATTGTTATTTGTTTAGACTAAATTTCCTTAGAGTTTAGAGTTTTCTATTCTTTATCACCCCTAGCCTTGTTACAGTTGTTTGCTGTTGTTAGGCTGTCGTTTTCTCTTAGGCCTTTTTTTCTGTGTGTCAGCAGCCCATTCCTTTCTTGAGGGTTGTCTTGTCCCTTTATCCCTCTTGCTACTTAGGGAGAAGCCATTTTAGTTAGAGGCTTTCTCCCTTTGGAAGCAGTAGCTGTTTAACTTAGAGGCTACCCCCTCCTCTTCTTTCCCTCCTTTCTTTCTTAAAAAAAAAAAATAAATAAATAAATAAAAACACTCTATTGTTGTTTCCACTTTTTTCTAGTTTATGATGTCTAAAGAACCTACAAAGCAGTCAGGATTTAAGAAATGTGACTCGTGTTGCCAAAAATGTCCCTTACGGACGGGCACACGAGTTGTGTTTATTGTTTAGGTGCAGTCCACCTATAGGACTAGTGCTCTATTTGCCATGTCTTTAGTGCACGGGTTTTGCAATAGAGGCACAACAAAAAAGAAGTTATATTCTTATCATAACGTTCCATGTTTGTTGTCCTTTATCTCACCTTCCTTCTTTCTGGTTGGGTTCTGAGCCAATCTCCACCAAGAGTGAACTCGTGGAGACTTCCTCTTCTCTTCATCCACTAAACAAGAAATGCTCCAAAATGTTCCAAAAATGCAGACAATGTTCAGCACACGAACAACTAAGCACTTTCGCCAAGGTAAAAAAACATAGGCATCCTCAGAGGATGGATGAAGTGTAAGACAGTGCATACTGTCTATCTTGATCTCGCCTATGGTTTGGACACAATTCCCCACTCAGGTATCATTGACAAACTATCCCAGCTGGGGATTAACTCTCTTATGTCACTAGATGGTTAAACAGTTGGCTCACTGACAGAACACATACTGTGAAAGTTGTTCTTCTCCAATCTGTCCTTCAGTTTTGGAGCCGACGACTTCAGACACCAGATCTGTTGCTTCAGATCCAAGCTATTCAGAGCCTAAACAGCTACCTAGGACTGGGTATGCATCTTCCCTGGATCCAGTACCCTCTCGGCTCCCTGGAAAGCCTCTTCCTGTTCATCAAGAAGTCTCACAGAAGTGGATAAAGACAGAATTATGAGGAAACTTCTTTCGACGCAAACCAGATGGAAGTTCTTCTGGGCCCTGCCCCCACTGGTTCGGAGACCTTTACTTGTACAACCCCACCAGTTCTGGCTCCTTCCCCAATCTGTCCTTCAGTTTTGGAGCCCTTGGATCTGAAAGCCCTGGTGCCATCCATTTCAGATCTAAAGATGCCTCTATCTTTGGATCTGATGTTTTCTGAGTGTGCTGGATCAGAGTGTGCCAGAGCCAGATGAGTCTCAGATCAGAAGCTTTCTTGTTGGAGTAAAAGGGCTGCAGTCAACTCAAAAGTTGTTGAAGCCATCTCTGAACCTCAGAGCCTCTGCATTCATTAGTTTAGTTCCAACTCCTGCCTCCGGTGTGGTGTCTTTGGGTTGGAGGGAGCTGTCAGTATAGATGCATGCCTTCTCAGCACCAATGTTTTTCTTCTCCTGGGAAATTCTGCCTTTGAGGTGGTAGAGAGAGCATTCTCTTCTAGAGATCATATGGCTCCCCCAAGATCTTCCCTATGGTTGTCAGATGTCTTTGTGTTATGAGCCTCAGCATTCTACTCCAGAGGGGCAACTAGCCCAAAGTCTCCAGGTGACCCCACAGGACATAATTATCTCTTCTGATACTTCTTTGGAACATCCCAATCAAGAAGTCCCTTGGAAGAGTGCAAGACGAGGCACTTGGACTCTCCTCAAGAGTCAGTTATGAAAGATACTGATTCCAATGAGGGGTAAGGGGCTCCAGGATCACAACCTGATGACACCTCATTTGGAGCCATTTTAGAAAACCTGAAACAGGGGTGTTTGGTCTACTGACAATCTTTTCTCAAGAGGAATCGGTATTCCTGGAGGCATCTGGTACTGGCCCATCTACTTCCTAGGTAACTTCACCCACTGATGAGCTCATCAATTTGATCTCTCAGTGGGCATCAAAGGAACTAGATTCTAAAGAGCTGATCCACAAGAGAAAAGATAGGATCCTGGCACCAGCGAAGGGAAGGGAATTTTCGACCACAGGAGTACCAGTGGATGCCATGGTCACACCAGCAACAGCAACCAGAAAAGAACTCTCAGAAGAGAGTTCTTCTGTTCATCCCCCTAACAGGGAGTCTAGGGTGCTGGACAGGTTTGGGAAACATTTGTATGCATCATCGACCTTTGCACTCAGGTCCCTGAATTACTTAGCACACTTTACCAGATTACAGAGGGATTTGATCAAGGAACTCTTAAAAGCCCTCTCAGGGACTAGTACGTCTGAAGCAGAGTCTTCAATTGCTTCACAGATAACAACCCTTCAGTCTATTTAATTTATGATGCTTATCTCGCATGCAGCTGAAGAAGCCTCAAGAGCGGTGGGGTCAGGCATTTACAACAGGAGGCATGCTTGGATGAATCTGTGTGATTTTACAGAGCCCTTCAAGTCACTCTTCATCAGTGCTGGATGCCCCTTCATTTTATGTAGACCCTTTCCTGCTCCCCGGCTGGTGGCATGATTTCTATATGTGTACAATCTATGGCAACCAGTACTTCAGGGTAGTGTGCTACACAGTAGAACTCCTTACAAATCTGTGGCCCTGTCCTTAGGAGTATGGGAAAAATATATGTGGTCACTGGCATGTTGGAGCATAGCATTCAAGAAATGATGGAGAATCCTGGATGATAATGCCTGTGACACCCCTAGCACATTCCCTGTTGGTCTCTGAAAGGTTCCTGTAGCTAAAATTGTAAGTGCTACACATACCTTTGTCTCCACTGGTATTGGTTCCCCTCAGTTTGACCTGGCTCTCAGTTGAGGGTGACAGAGGTTGCAGAGTTCCTATAGTGTGTCTCTATCCAAGATGTAGCACTCTACAATCTCCACCTATGATCTTCCTTTACTAATGTTAAGTAACTTGATACATATTCTCTTTTTCATTGTAAAAATATCTTTGCTTATTTAACAATTCTTGTATTTTTCCTTGATTTCTTTCATATGATTCTTTTCCTTTGTCAAAGTACTTTCTAGCATTATATTCTAAATCTTCCAATGCATTATTATATGTTTTTTTATAATTTTATTTCTCTACTTTCTCACATCATACTGTCACTGTAAAAACATTTTTACATTTTTCCTTAAATATCATCCACCATTCAGACAAATTTGTATAAAATCTTCTCATAGTAATATGATCTTTCCATAACTGTATTACTAATTTATTTCCTTCTTAATTCCATGCTTTTGCATTTATCCTTTTTATTCCTTTGCCTATTTTTATGGGTCTACTTTGAAACAACTAAAAATCATAATATCTAATTTCATAACATTGAGACCAGAACATCTAAAACCCAAAACATCTAAAACCTATAACATCGAATTTCATAACATCTAACACTACAAATCACAAGAAAATAACATCCCCTCCACACATAATGACACCAAACTACCAAAAACACTTTTTACTATGTTTCTGCAGGAGGCAAGCCCCCCTGCAGGGGCTCCACTCCCCCCCCTGTAAATTAAATATACCAACTCCAAGATCACACTACAGTGGGAAAAAGTAAATTTCCTAACCCCACTGTATCAAGCCCCCTGCAGTAACTTAGTAAAAAAGTGTGTTTGGTAGTTTGGTGTCATTATATGTGGAGAGGATGTTATTTTCATGTGATTTGTACTGTTAGATGTTATGAAATAAAGAAGTTATGTTCTTACCATAACGTTCCATGTGAGTTGTTCATCTCGCCTTTGTTCTTACACATGGGTACAGAGCCGATCCATCGGCTCTGAGTTGGCCGCTTTCCAAGCTCAAGATCTTTGAGTGGCTTGAGGCACAGTCCCTATCCCATGATGCTCTCTTACCAACCCCAGATCTAGTTTGCTGAACCCAGCAATAAAAAATACAACTAAGATACCAAAAATACAATATGTACATATGTATATAGCTATTTATAATTAGCTAAGAGATATTCTGGCTGGAAGGAAGGACACTAGTCAGACCAACCAAACCACCAGTCATACCCGTTCTTCCAGAACCCGGAGGGTGAAGGTGGGAGGGAGTGTAAGAACAAAGGCGAGATGAACAACTCACATGGAACGTTATGGTAAGAACATAACTTCTTTATGTGAAGTTGTTCAATCTCGCCATTTGTTCTTACATGTGGGTACAGTCCCAAGCACCCTAATCCTGGGCAGCTCACGGGAGTACATTCCTGAGAACGATGGAATCAATGGAAGCCCTGTCCCTGGAGGCCCTGTCCACTTTGTTATGAGTGATAAACATATGAGGTTTGGACCAAGTAGCAGCTGTACAAATGGTGTCCAAAGGTAAATGGGCTGCATGAGCCAGAGACGTAGAAACAGCCCTGGTAGAATGAGCTTTCACTTCACATTCTAAAGGTTGGTTAGCTAAAGAATATACAAATTTTATACAATCAGAAAGCCATTTAGACAATGTAACTTTGGATACAGAAAGACCCTTCTTATTATCTGCATAGGAAACAAAGAGTTGATCCAATTTTCTAAATTCCTTTCTTCTGTCTAAATAAAACCTCAATTGTCTGTGAACATCAAGCTTATGTAACATGTATTCCAATTTATTGGAAAGATGTCTGAAAAAGGTGGGAAGCTCAATAGACTGGTTTAAATTAGCCTCGGAGCAGACCTTAGGAAGAAAGGTAGGATTTGTCCTGAGAGACACTCTGTCAGGGTGAAAGACCAGATATGGAGGTCTGACAGAAACTGCTTGTAGTTCAGAAACTTTACGAGCCGAGGTAATAGCCACCAAGAAAATTGTCTTCCAAGAAAAAAACTTCAGAAGACAAGATGACACCGGCTCAAAGGGGGAAGCATACGTTGAGACAGACCAAATTTAGATTCCAGGGAGTAACAGGATGTC
Organism: Protopterus annectens; assembly: GCF_019279795.1. Lineage (NCBI taxonomy): Eukaryota > Metazoa > Chordata > Ceratodontiformes > Protopteridae > Protopterus > Protopterus annectens. The sequence continues at coordinate 1,148,229,605 of NC_056727.1, forward strand.
TAATGGGTGGCCTAAGGTGATGAGTCCCTTTCAAAAAAGCTTTACATAATCTGTGGGACATAATGTTAGAACCTTTGCATCCCACATGAAAGTTGGATATAGCAGCCAATTGAACCCTTATAGTAGCAGCTGTCGCACCATCATGAAAAAGCGAAGTCAAGAATTCCAGAATACTATGAATAGGAGCGACATAGGGATCAATATCATGCTGAGAAGCCCAATGAACACATTGCTTCCATTTGCTGTTGTACAGTTTCCTGGTGGAGGCTTTATGAGAAGAAACTAGAATATGTTGTACCACAGAAGACCATTTATATGACCTGGCTATGTTATGAAGTGGAGCAGCCAAGTTGTCAGTTTGAGGGAGAAAAGAGAGGGGTGAAGAACTCCCGACGAATGAGTCAGAAGGTCTGGCACTGGGTCCAGAACCCAAAGTTCTTCCACTTAGTATTGCTGAAGGAAGGGGAACCATATCTGCCAAGCCCAAAATGGGGCTATCGGAATAACAGTCCTTCCCAAGGTTTTGGCTTTCTGTAAGACTCTGGGGAACATAGGGGTTGGTAGAAAGGCATAAAGGAGACCCAAGGGCCAATTGTGAATGAGTGAATTCCTTGGGCTGTCCCCGGTGGAGGGTGCAGGGCAAAGTAACTTCTGCATTTGGCATTCATCGGGGATGCAAAAAGGTCACAGCAAGGCTGACCCCATCTGTGGAATATCATCTCCGCCACTTGTTCTTTGAGGGACCACCTGTGAGGCAACAGAATGGCTCTGCTCAGTTTGTCTGTTATCATATTGGATGACCCCAGGATGTGCATTGTTATCAGAAAGCACCCGGTGGATACAGCCCACTGCCAAATTCTCAGGGCCTCTCAGCATAAGTCATAAGACTTGGTTCCCCCTTGTTTGTTGATGTACCAGACTACAGACATGTTGTCGGTCTGTATTGCAATCGTCTTTCAAGGTAGAGAGTCGTGAAAGTGTTGCAACGCTAGAAACACCGCTCTCATCTCTAGGATATTGATGTGCAAATCGGATTCCATCTCTGACCAAGTGCCTTGGACAGTTCTTCCCTGAAACAGCCCCCCCTCACCCTATCAGCAAAGCATCTGTGGTCACCGTGGCTGAGGGAGGGGGAAGTACAAATGGGCGACCTACAGTTACCTGGTGGCGGTTCAATCACCAAAGAAGGTCCTGCTTGCAAGCATTTGTCAGTAGAATTTTGTTTGTCATTGGAAGCTTTTGATAAGACCACTGTGTGAAGAGTAACCATTTGAGTATCCTCATGTGCATTTGTCCCAGAGGAACCGCTATGAACGTCGCTGCCATGATGCCTAACAGCTTCAGAACCTGGAGTGCAGGAACTCTACTTTCCATTAACAAGTGGGACACTTGACTTCTTAGAGAGAGAGTACTCTTGCTTGAGGCAATCTGACCAAGGAGGTGCTGGTGTCTAGATCTGCTCCTATAAAGGAAATATGCTGCGACGGCAATAAAGCAGATTTCTCGATATTTATGGTTATGCCTAACTGGGAACACAGGCTGATTGTGTAATCTCTGGAACAAATCAGTTGATGCCTGGTGGTGGCGATGAGGAGCCAGTCATCCAGATATGGAAACACGTGGAATCCTAAACGTCTCATGTGAGCCGTGACCACTGCCATGCATTTGGTGAACACTCTGGGGACTGTGGTGAGACCAAAGGGCAGCGCTCAGAATTGGTAGTGACTGGCCCCCAGAGAGAAATGCAAGTAATCTCTGGATGGTCTGGCCATTTTGATGTGGTAGTACGCATCCTTGAGATCTATAGAGCACATCCAATCACCCGTTTCTAGAAACGGTAGAATCAATTGAAGTATGACCATCCAGAACTTTTCCTTTTTGACAAAGGTGTTGAGTTTGCTGAGGTCTAAGATGGGCTTCCAGTCCCCCTTTTTCTTTGAAACTAAAAAGAACCTAGAGTAAGTTCTGGATCCTATCTGGTCTGCCAGGACTGGCTGGATGACTCTTTTTTCTAGCAGCTTGTGAATTTCTATGGCTGCTTGATGCCGCAGACTGGGTGGAACGTCTGAGATTCTTGTACGAATAGAAGGGGATTCTGAAAAGGGAATGATGTATCCTCTGGTAACTATGCTTTTTACCCAAGAATCTGATGTAATTCCTAGCTAGGCATCTGGGTATAAAGCCAAGTGACCCCCGACTGCCTCCAGAGCAGGACAGTCAAGCCTCCTCTCAGGAGCGCTGATAGGGCTTGCCAAGGAACTGCTCCCTGTCACCCTGGTTCTGCAGACCCCCTCTGCTGCCTGGGTGGCGTCTACCATTATAACCCCCTCCTCTGCCCCTGGAGGGGGGTTCACTACGTGTGTTTTGAAAAGCTCCTCAGGGTTTCCAGAACCATATTTTTCCACCTTTCTGCCCTTTGGGGTATGGTCTAGTAGGGGTGGAAAAATGGACTCCTACGGCAGACAGAGTCTTTTCCTCCTGCTCTCACCTAGTGAGAGTCTCCTTGACTTTGGGCCCAAGCAAGGAGGAGCCGTCAAATGGGGTGTTGACAAAGGAAGACTTGAAGGCTTCCGCAAAGGAGCATAAGCGCATTCAAGATTGCCTCCGCAGAGCTATCGCTGAACCTGCTGCTCCGCTCGATCCATCAGCTGCATAAGAAATGAGCCGCATGGACAAGTTCACAATAGAATTAAGGATGTTAAGTTGTGCCGTCACCTTCTCAGAAATAGTACCATCTGTGTTGCCCTGTAGAGTATCTCCAAGCTCTTTGGGAGATCTCGTTGAAGATGGGTAAAATGGGTTAAATAGTTAAGCGATCTCATTGCAAATGTCGCATAACTAAAGGTGTGTTTCCCGTATCTGTCCATTGTCCTAGAGTCTCTGTTAGGAGGATGCACAGAAGAAGAGGTTTCTGACATCTCTTTCTTCGTTGCTGCTACCACTACCATGGCATTAATGGGAACTCCCTTAGTAAGAAAAGACCTGTCTTGGGGGGAAGTGATAAATTTGTTGGGTCTCCGAGGGACCGGTTCCATGGAATCAGGAGACTCCCATCCCCTTCGAGCAACCAAATCCATTAATTCGTCAAAGGGCGGAAAAACCCAGGAGGTGGAAGGTTGAGACCCAAAGGCCTTCAGGAGCACCGACTCATCCTCAGTAGGGGTAAGGGACTGCCAGTCACCCCACTGCCTTAGTATTTCCTATATGTCTGCAAACGAGACATCCTCCGAGAGGGACCTTGGGAACCCTTCTGATTCCTCTAAGTCAGTGTCTGATGTTAAGGATTCCTGAGGGGAATCATAGGTTCATAGGTTGGTACTAGGCTATCGACCCTAGGGCCTATACAAGCCAAGCAGTAACAATTCCCTGGCTATTTGTTCCCACATTATTTACTTCCCTGGACCCCTGTGTAGCAGGGCGACTGACGTGATCCCCGGGGTGAATTTCCTTTCTGCCATCCAATCATCAAGGTTCCTTTTGAAGAGGGCCAAAGAGGTGCTCTGCTTGAAATGTATGGGCAGTCTATTCCAGAGTCTGGGGAGTCTCTGGGTCAGGAACCTATCCCTCCAGCATGTTTTGTTTATTGTTATGACAAGGTTTAGATCCCTGGAGCATGTGGCTCTGAGGGGTTGGGATTTCTTTAAGTGTAGCATGTCCAACAGCTCTGGGTTTGACATGGCCTTGTATGTTAAGCAGAGATCACCTCGGAGTAGACGATATGTGACAGAGTATAGCTGCAGGTTTTTAAGGCGGTCAGCATAGGGCATCTGCTTTAGGCCTGTGATTCTTTTAGCGAGGTATTTCTGCGGCCTTTCCAGTTATTGCAGATGTCTTGAGAGGGACATACCAAATGGGGCATTGTATTCTATAATGGGTCTAATGATGGATGAGTACAGTGGGACAATGACCTCCTTTTTCTGGATGAAAAGCCCTTAGTGATGAGGTGTGCCACATAGAAGGATTTCCTGACTGTTGTGGTGATGTGGTTATTGAAGGTGAGACCACTGTCCACCTGTGTCCCTAAGTCTCTTATCACACTTTTGGTGTTTAGTGTACTGACACCTATGTGATAATTCATGGGCACATGTTTTTTCCCAAAGGGGATAACTATACATTTCTTGGCATTGAGCTTGAGCCCATGTCTCTGGCACCAAGCATGTGTTTCTGTAAGGCCCTTTTGTAGAGTATCCATATCATTTGGGGATTCAATAATGACTCTCAGTTTGCAGTCATCTGCAAACTTTGTTGGCCACAGTCCCTTAGTGTTGGCCTGTACTTCAGAGAAGTAGATGCCAAACAAGAGAGGTCCCAGGACTGAACCCTGAGGTACTCCACTTGTCACTTGTCTGGAGCTGGATTTGGAGTCAGCTACTTTTACTGCGTGGGTTCTGTCAGTAAGCCAGTTGGCAACCCATTGAGTGATGTAGGTATTAATGCCCAGCTTAGTATGTTTATCTATGATTCCAGAGTGGGGGATGGTGTCAAAGACCTTGGCGATGTCCAGATAGGCTGTGTGGACTGCCTTACCCTTGTCCATGGCTCTGGAGACTGATTCAAAGAAGTTAATAAGGTTCAGGAGACATGATCGTTCCCTCACGAACCCAAACTGGGTGGGGTCTAGTGTTTTAAGGTTGCCAATGTCTTTGTTTATAAGTTCCATGATAATACATTCCATGGCCTTGCAGATCAGGCTTGTCAGACTGATGGGGCAGTAGTTCCCGGGATCCAAGTTGGACGCTTTGTAGGAACCTGTGATGTAGGGACAGAATGTGGCCCTTTAGAGGAAGAAGAGGAAAGATCCGAAAAGGTGAAGGTCTTTGCAGACATGACCATCCTCATGGCATCAAAGGCACCGGTGTCTCGGCCCAAGGAGTCTGCTGGTTCTGAGGAAGACAGCAACCTCCTGGGGGCCTAGGCCATGGGCTCTGAACCAGAGGACAGAACCGAGCTCATCTGCGCTGAAGCCCCGAGAGGGAGAGTCAGAACCGAAGCCTCAGTTCAACTCTCCCCCCGGAAGCAACGAGAAAGTTTCAGCTCCGAGATTCTTCAATCAGAACTGAAGAAATCAAGGTCGACAGGGCTGAGGACACTGGAAACGGCCTCGGCTCTGAGGGTTCCACAACTATCAGATCTTCACTTTTTGGCTCCGAAGGCTCGACTAGCCTCGGAGGAGGAGTCGAACTCATAACAATGAGGGTCGCAGGCTTCAAAGTCAGTTGAAACGAAGCCAAAAGCAATTTGGCCAGAGGTAGGTTCTCTAAGAGCCTCTGCACCACATGGTCCACATCGATGTCCAAGAGATTCCTGGAAGAACAGGTTGAAGGAGCCGAGCCACCGACCTAAGGATCAGAGACTTCAACACTTCTGACACTGGTTCCAACAATGGGATTTGGCTCCGAGATATGAGTTCAGTGCACGGCTCCGAAGACTGAGGAGCCGGCGACCGAGTCTTCCCAGAAGTGCTCGGAGCCAAGGACCTGGGCTACAAGGACACCTTTGAAGACTTCGACCCCTTCAAGGACTTGGAGGTCTGGTCAGTCTTGTCCAATGCTTCCTGAAAGTCTGGCCTCAATAGCCCTCTATCCACCAACTTCCTTCGCCTTTCTAACATAACCCTGCCGCTGAAGGAGTGGCAGATAGAGCAATCCTCCTGTAAATATACTGGCCCAAAGCAATACACACAAGAAACATGATTATAAGTAATGGACATTTTCTGCCCACAGGTACACCTCTTAAACCCTGATTTCTGTTTTTCAGACATGACAGAATCAAAACACAAATTATCAGATCCCTGATAATATATATCTAAATAACAGAATTATCAGATAAACAACTCTAGGAAGTTCAGATTCATATATATATCGACAGATAATAACACCAGTATGTTCAGATCCTAAAGAAATAGTCTAAATATGCACTCTATGTGACAAACAACAAGGGGATAGGGAAAGCAACCTGACACAGCCTTGGCAAGTAAAACGCCAACTAAAGGACGGCCAAAGGCCTAAGAGCAACTGCTCCAAGTTTTAGAAAAAAAAAACAAATATAACACTGCAGTTAACTCACTGAAAAAAAAAAACAAATAGCTGAAATATATCTAAAGAACAGTATTATCAGATCCCTGATAAACTATATATAGATATATAAGAACTTTGTCCAATGACAAAAAAAAAGGTTACTGGCCCGAGCTTCTCCAAAGATTGTGTGATCCGTTGCAGCAGCAAACTAAATCTGGGGTTGGTAAGAGAGCATCATGGGATAGGGACTGTGCCTCGAGCTACTCAGAGATCTTGAGTTTGTAAAGCGGCCGACTCAGAGCCGATGGATCAGCTCCATACCCATGTGTAAGAACAAATGGCGAGACTGAACAACTTCACGTGCAATGTTATGGGTTTTAGATGTTTTGAGTTTTAGATATTGTGGTCTCAATGTTATGAAATTAAATGTTATGGGTTTTAGATGTTTTGAAGGGGACCCATTTTTATATATTTTTTGTTTTGTTTTATCTCTTGCCATTTTGTAAGATGATCAGAAAATTACATTTTAACTACCTCCCCTTTTCCTGTAACGAAACCTTTTGATACTATAAAATAATCTATTTCAGTTCTATAATACCCATTTTGTGAGTCTATGAATTTTTGTCCCAAAGCTTTAACTTAGCAAATCTTATAACTTCTAACATTTTCTTATATCATTTCCTTTCTTATTACGTCGAGGGTGGGGCAGCGCGCCCTCATAAATATTCATATGGTGCACTGCATAGCCTAAATTCTGATGAAATAAGCTTTCTCTTTAGTATAAACATATAATGTTATACTTCTATATACTCATTCTTTCCATTTTAAAGCTACTATGGTTAATCTTCCAATTTTTGCTAAAGTTAGATAACATCTTTAGTGTATTTCTACAGAATACGACGATTCCTGAACATCTCTCATTTCCCAAAGACTATATCTTTCCTCTCCATAGTTTCTCTGTTTATAATCTTTCTTCATTTATTAAAAATCTTATGTTTTGTAACACAATTACATTTACATCACATGCATTACACCACTCCAAAATTCCTATTCTTCTTCTTACTATAT